>NW_015552598.1:955939-977080 GCF_001515605.1 Sinocyclocheilus anshuiensis | reverse complement strand
ACCTTTGGGTTACGAGTCCGACTCTCTAACCATTAGGCCACAACTTCCCCCATATGCTGCTGAGTTTGGTCTACGAAAGTCCACAGAAAAGAAACCGAGATGACAGAAATAAAAGTAAACACATTGCAGTTTCGAATGATCTGTATGACCAAAAATGACGGAGTATTTTTTTGTTGTTTGTTTCCGCTGTTCGATCGCGCCGGCGCCTCACGCACACACATAGGCCTACAGCATTGCAAACGTTGCAGCCTGTTCATTATCAGAATAAAATAGTCAACCAAACGTATAGATACACTGGTTAATTTCAATAGTGCATAGTACTGCGTACAGTCCGTGCCGTTCAGCCTGAGCTATAACTAGTAATATATAATGTATTACATTTTGGAAGTAACTTGCCCAACACTGTTCACAACTAGTGTAGTCAGATTCCTGAACAAATGCTTTTTGTGAATCAGTTCTTTTTAGTGAATCAAAGGCATATTGCATGACCAGTATAGTCCAATTCCTGAACAAATGCCCGTGAATCAAAAGTATACTGCACAACCAGTAGTCAGTTCCTGAATGAATGCCTCTTGTGAGCCGATAGTGAATCAAAAGCATATTGCGCTACCAGTGTAGTCTGATTCCTCAACATATGTCTCTTGTGAATCGGTGCCTTTTAGTGGATCAAAGCATATTGTGCAACAAATGTAGTTGAATTCATAACGAATGCTTCTTGTAAGTCGGTTCTTTTTAGTGAATCAAAATGATCTTGCGCAACCAATTTAGTCTGATTATTGAACGAATGCTTCTCGTGAGTCGCCTCTTTTTAGTGAATCAAAGGCATAATGCGTAACCAAAGTAGTCTGATTTCTGAATGAATGTCTCTTGTAAGTCGGCTCTCTTTTTAGTGAATCAAAAGGATCTTGTGCAACCAAAGTAGTCTGATTTCTGAACCAATGCCTCTCGTGAGTCCCTTCTTTTTAGTGAATCAAAGGCATAATGCGCAACCAAAGTAGTCTGATTTCTGAACGAATGCTTCTTGTGAGTCGCTTCTTTTTAGTGAATCAACGGTATAATGCACAATCAATGTAGTCTGATTTCTGAATGAATGCCTCTTGTGAGTCTGCTTTCTTTTTAGTGAATCAAAAGGATCTTGCATAACCAAAGTAGTCTGATTTCTGACCGGCGAATTGGTATCTCGCTTAGAGAGACCAATCCACTTCAAGTGTAAACTAAACGAGCCAATGCACATTGGCATGTGATGATTGCATCCAGCTGCCGCTGATCGCAGCGCGAGTATAACTAGTCAGCAGGTGCAACGCATACTCAGGTTTTCGCTGAGGAGCTGAGCTGGTGACCCGGCGCTCAGCGGTGGTACAGCAGCTTGACCTACGTAAATGTATTTCCCTTTCAGTCGGTCACTCTCGACGTCACGTCGGTAATGACCGACGAATTGGGATCCCTACCAAAACGCCATAGATGCAGCCCATTCCAGTGTCCTGTGCGAGCCTCCTGCACCCCCTTTTCGGCGTAGGCCGGGGCTCGCAACAAGAAGGCCAGTCACTGTTTTCGTAGCACTACCCACTCAGTGAGATTGGATAACACTGGGAAAACGTACCCGTTCCACTTGGAACAGAAACATTGCGGAAGCCCCATCCTTCCCAAAGGAGGTTTCGGAAGCACTTACACATATTAACAACCATTTAGGTGCATATGGAAGATTAGAGGTGATTGTAACTCTCTTGGAAAATGGCAAAAAGTCTGCTTGGAGACGGCCTTCCCCTTCTGCCGGCCTCCATAACAGCACTAGAGACAGGTCCCAAGAGGGTATAGAGGGGGGCCGGGGAGTATTTAACCTTCTGGCCCCCCTAAGGAACCTGATGGCAAGGTCATGCTTCCCTACCGACTTCCTTTCCATGGGGTCGTGGTTAGCAGCAATCGCAGCAACATAGACTTTAAGGGTGGAGGGAGACAGCCTTCGCTCCAACCCCTACTGCAAAAAGGACTGCTCGACTCTGATCGGGCATCTTCGGGGGTCTTCTCGATGAGAAGAACACTACTCGATGAACAGGTTCCACTTCAAGGCGTAAGCGTGTCTTGTCACTTACACATATGAACAACCGTTTAGGTGCATATGGAGATTAGAGGTGATTGAGATTAGAGGTGAAAAAAGTCTGCCGGGGAAACACGGGCTCTGAGGCTATACCGTGGATTTTACACATATGGGATCCACTTAGGTCTCTACATATGGAACCCAGCCCTCAACCGGTTCTCACGGATTCATCGAGTGAGGGCCTGGTGCCGAATGTTCTGCCACGTCTGGCTGCTGAGGGGATGGAGGAGCTCGACAGGGTCTACAGTACGGACACTTGCTGAAGTGGTGTCAACTACCTCCTGGGGTAGGTCACCTAGAACCTCCGCGTCCTGTCCAGGGACCAGACATGAAGTTTCCAGAGGTCTGGACGCAGGTGCCACAGGGTGCCCCGTCTCTGAGTCAGTAGATCCTTCCTCAGTGGAATCTGCCAGGGAGGGGCTGTCACGAGGAGCATTAGTTCCGGGAACCAAGTCCGAGTGGGCCAGTAAGGCGCCACAAGCAGGACCTGCTCCTCGTCCTCCCTGATCTTGCACAGCGTATGTCCGAGAAGGCTCATTGGCGGAAACGCATACTTGCGCAGGCCCCGCAGCCAGCTGAGTGCCATCTGGACCGTCTGGGGATGGAGTCTCCATTCTCCGGGGAGCGCAGCTCGTGACAGCTCGTCGGCCATACGGTTGTGCAGACCCAGAATATGAATGGCACAAAGCGATCTCAGATGCTTCTGGCTCCAGAGGAGGAGGTGGCGGGCGAGTTGAGACATGCAACGGGAGTGTAGACCACCTTGTCAGTTGATGTACGCAATGGTCGCAGTGTTGTCTCTGCAGCCCAGCTCGTGCTTGCCTCGTAAGCGCCCTCTGAGACGGTTCAATGGAGAATGCGAACGCCCTGCTCTCTCAGGGGAACAAGGGCTGCCTCCGCAACTTTCGTGAAGACACGGGGCGACAGGGATAGCCCGAAGGGCAGGACCTTGTACTGATATGCTCGTCCTTCGAACGCGAACAGCAGCAATGGTCTGTGGTGCGGAAGGATTGACACATGAAAGTACGCATCCTTCAGGTCGATCGCTGCAAACCAATCTCAGGGACGGATGCACCCGAAGATGCATTTCTGCGTCAACATCCTGAACGGTAACCGGTGAAGGGCCCGGTTCAAGACACGCAGGTCCAAGATCGGTTGTAACCCATCACCTTTCTTGGGTACAATGAAGTAGGGGCTGTAAAACCCCTGTCTTCATATCGGCTGGAGGGACTGGCTCTATCGCATCCTTCGCCAGTAGGACTGCGATCTCCACACGTAAGACAGGAACATCGGCCGCCTTTACTGATGTGAAGTGGATGCCGCTGAACTTGGGGGGACACCGGGCGAACTGAATCGCATAGCCGAGTCTGATGGTCTGCAGGAGCCAGCGAGACGGGTTGGGTAGCCAGGCACCCAGACACTGTACAAGCTGGACCAGCGGGACCACCGACGTACCCGCAGAGAGGCAGCCTGCAGGGACCTGGTCTGTGAGCGGACCGAAGAGAGGTCTGAGTGTGCGGTGCAACACTTACCTGGTTCCACGGTTTGGCAGAGGGTGCGTGAGTAGGGCCTTTGATGATGCTCTCGAACCGCCCGCTGCTGCCTGCTGGCGAGAGAGGAGGATGAGTGTGGTCAGTGTTGGTCCGTCTGCGACTTTCCATGCCCTCTTGGGACCCAGAGACAGAGAAAACTGCTCATTTGTCAAGATTTTTGGAAACAAGATTCTCCACCCGGCCCTCCTCTGGGGGAGGGAACCTCTTGAGCCTCCCGGGGCCTCTTGCTCTTCCGCTCACCGCCAGGTTTGACGGGGGCCTGGACAGGCGGGGCGGCCTGCCTATGCCCAGCTCCACGGTGCCGCTTGCTCGAGGCTGCTGCGGCGCGGGAGCGGGGGTGGACGCAGGGGGCCGCCCTCGGCCATGAGCAGGCTGGGGCACTGCGGCCGGTGGGTGGGTGGAGGCAGCAGCTGCCCGCCAGGGCAGGATGTATCGGATCACCTCAGTCTGCTCCTGTGCAGCCGAGAACTGCTGGGCTATGTTCTCGACTGCGTCGCCGAAGAGGCCGGTGTGGGACACAGGGACCTTGAGGAGCCAAACTTGTCGGCGTCCCTCATGTCTACCAGACACAGTCAGAGGTGACGCTCCTGGACCACAAGTGTGGACATCGCACGACGCAGAGAACTCGCAGTGACCTTCGTCGCTCTGAGCTCTTTCAGAGCTTCCGGATCATGACCACCCTCGTGCAGGTCCCTCAGCGCTTTAGCCTGAAGAACCTGCAGTAACACTGTAGCGTGTAAGGCGGAGGCAGCTTCTCCACAGGCCGCATAAGCATCGCCGGACAGACCAGACGAGTACCTACAGACTCGGGAGGAGAGGCACGGTTCGCTCTGCTGAGTGGAGGCGGTATTAGGACACAACTGCATCGCAACCGACCGCTTCACCGGGGGGACCCCCGTATACCCCCTAGCTGCACCACCGTCGAGAGTGGTGAGGGAGGAGGAGTTAGCAGGTCGGTTTCTGGCAGAAAAAGGTGCCATCCACGACCTGGCAAGTCCCTCATGCACCTCCGGGAAGAAGGGCACCGGGGCGGGGCGCTGAGAACCAGCACGGGCCACCCCGAAGAACCAATCGTCCAACCTTGAGGGCCCAGACACGTGAGGCAGCGATCGTGACCATCACCCGATGCCAGGTAACGACCGCATCGTCTCTACTCGAGCCCTACCCTCACGGCGGCCCAGGAAAGCATAGCCGTCATTTCCGGATCCGATTCAAGCATTGCTACAGTCCCGGAGGGCAGCAGCGCAGCCGAATCTTCCTCTCCAGAAATCTCCGGCTCACCCTCCGATGCAGTGATCGACATCCGATCGTTGGGAGGAGCGCCGAAGGATACTGCTGGTATGCTCCTTGTAGAGGACCCAACACGTTCCTTTGGCAGCTCAACTGGTTGCAAATTGCAAGAGGAGTGATGGTCCCCCGAGGGTTGGTTCCCTGGAGGGTTTGCCATCACTGTTACCCTCAGCTTGGCCCGCATCTCTGAGATGGTTGTCTTCCCGCAATGAGAACATGACTCATCCAACGCCACCTCAGCGTGCTTCATGCCCAGACACGTGAGGCAGTGATCGTGACCATCACCTGACGCCAGGTAACGACCGCATCCAGAAACACACGGGTGATATGTTGTCTGTAGCAAGACGCAACGTCGTCTTTACAAAGACGTAATGTCGAGTTTGCCAGACGCAATGTTGTCTTTAAAAAGATGCACCCGTGAATGCTCTTTTTGGGAAAAAAAGCTCTTTTAGCGTGCTGAAGAGCACAGGGGAGATGGCCGCCTGCAACACAAACGGGGGTAGTGCAGCCTGATGTGTACATCCCACTCGACACGGGAAACCACCACCGCTGAAGCGCCGTACCGCCAACACGAAGAGCTCTCAAAGAGCATGCTGAACTTGTTCAGTCTTCTCTCAGTAGAAGTCAGGAGCAGAACGATATGACAGCTCGGCTCCGAAAAGAAAAGCTGAGTATGCGTTGCACCTGCTGCTTAGTTATACTCGCACTGCAATCAGCGGCAGCTGGATGCAATCATCGCATGCCAATGTGCATTGGCTCGTTTAGTTTACACTCGAAGTGGATTGGTCTCTCTAATCGAGATCCCAGTGATGTTGAGCATGACCGACTGAAAGGGAACATACAGTGCAGCAAGTGTAGGCCAATTCCTAAAATAATGACTCTTATGAGTTGGTACTTAGTGAATCAAAAGCATACATCTAGAATGAATGGCTTCCTCTGAAATGATTGTGTAAAGACAGTAAAATAGCTTTCAATGTGTTCCTAAAATAGGATAAATCTGTATTGTTTCCCCACAGAAAAGAAGCAAAATGTGATCTTCACTCTGACACTACATGGAGGTCATCTCGGCTTCTTTGAAGGCGCTGTTCTTTTTCCTCAACCTCTTTCCTGGATGGACAAAGTCATAGTTAGTTATGCCAACGCTATCTGTCAATGGGAGAAACACAGGCCGCAGTGCCAGTAGGAAAAATAATGCCTTGTGCAACACTAAGCATAATACTTTATGGTGTTCTCATTTTCTCTGACTTGAGGTTAGATGATGGTTTCTAAATGTCTGACTTACCAGAGTTTGCTCTGACCTTCAAGCAGGAATTTGAGAGAAAGCACATATGGTAATAAATTACACTTACCATAAGTTGAGTCAGATGTCAATGGTGTATCACTACAAAGCCTGACAAACTGTGCAGAGGGATTCATAAAATGTTTTTGAAAAAGGTTATAGTGAACCTTGTGAAAAAAAACATACTTGGTAAGAGGAGATGGTAAAGAGGTGAAGACTAATAACTGTTGTAACTAACACTAAGTTCACCAGCTGTCATTTACATCGATTTTTCTATATTATGATGTCAGCGTATCTCTTCTATACTATGATGTCAGCGTATCTCGAATAATAACTCATCAAATCACCTTTGTGAGATGTTAAATTTTTGATTAGTTTAGAAATTGTTCATATTTAGTGATGAAAGTTCAATAGAATTTGAAAATTTGCACTTACATTTGCTTTTGAATAGTCTGTCAGGTTGCCTTATGTTTTATTGACACTTTTAATTGTATCTTTTTATTGCTGCTTCAGTGGCAAAATTATTTTCATTAAATGTATTTAATAAATAGTTTCCTGTAGATGGAAGCGCAAATAATTGAAGCAATAATCTGACAATGTCTCCCTTTTATTGGTGTCTTTTAAAACTATCTCTCTCTCGTTCTTACTGTCATTCTCTGTTGTTATACAAGACAAATAAACATGGCAAATTATTTACTTTTAATGTAACATTAAACCAAAATAAGAACAATGACTGTTTTATTGCACTCTAGAAGTGGTTTAGCTTTTTCACATCACGTCTTGAATTTTCATTGAATAATAACCAGTTAAAATCCCTTCTTGACAGTATCTAACAACTGGAATCAGACAATATCTAATCTTAACATGCCTATTTTTATTTTAGTATTCTGACTACTTTTATTTTATTTCAATTTCTATTCATTATTATTTTAAATTATATATATTTTTTTACTTGTTTTAATGTTAAAAAACTTTTTATTATAAAAGCTTTGTCCCACATTTTGGTAACAAGTTTGCAATATTTGCAAACACCATATAAAAGGAACAGAAAATAGGCTGATTATCATCTGATCAGGCTGATTTTGTCTAAAGGTTAAGCATCTTTCACTGCCTTAATGTTTTTGTTTATTTTTAATGACTTCAGTTTCAAGCTTTTTTTGTACTCAATTTGTGGAAACTGCCATAATTTGTACATCTTATTTTCTAGAAATAGATAGATGTAGCACTCAAGTACAATGTTTGACATTCCAAAAGGTTTTTATTAGTTTTCGTTTACAGGAAATACATGATAATGTAATAAAGTTGTCATTTTAAGTGTGTACTTTATTTATAATGAAAATGTATGTACTCACTTTAACTTTCTATAGAAAGTTCTCCAATCAAAACATCATATATTCTTATAATTATGTTTTAAACATTGACTGGGTTGAGTATTTTTCCATTCTTGCTTAACAAGAGAAACAACAGAGATGTCTGGACTCTGTCATCTGTTCCAAAAGAATATCTATTTTTCAGGTTAAATCTGAAGATGGGGCCCTGTCTGAGATTAGGAAGGAATGTCAAGCACTCCAATAGAATGCAGTTTCACAGGGAACTAACTGACCGTATCTGTTTCATTCCTCTTTAATGACATCTGGAGACTTTTCCAGTAAGTTGGCTGTTGCTGGGATCACTCTCAGAAAAACAAAAACATGTTCAATCATTCTGTAATACAATACAACTAAAATAACACACAGTCGCTTTCATGTGCGGCAACAGATAAAAAGTGCTTAGTCAAAAAGTTGTGCTGCTGTGGCCTTGCCGTCGTATTTGGCACCTTTCCCATTGAAGTCTGAAGGTAGGATTTCAGCATCAAACTCCTTGAAGTAGTTCTCCAGCTCATCACCGTGGACAAACACCTTCAAAGACGCAGAAAGTCAAAACCACTTTCTCATCCATTATAAATAAAATGATTCATCTTCATGTTTTCCACAAATACTGTCCAACACAATTTACCCTTTCCAACAGTTTGCTCTTCATCAGGGGTTTGACCACATTGTAGGTGGTAGTGAAGTACCAGGGCTGGTGGATAAAGTGCACTGCTTTGAAACGTGCAGGGAAAGAGTCCTGCCAAACACAAGAAAAAGCAACAATTAAGATGTGGAAAGATTAACATGTATGTGTTATTAATAGATTTATAGACTACAAAGTTTGATATGCCAACTAACTAATCTTCAAATGATGCAAAATCAGTCATGTTATGCTGTCATTTTGGACTTATACTGCCACTTGGTGGTGTGAATGCAGCAATACATAAAAGTACATAATTACTGATTTCATTGTAGAAATGCACTTTTAGCAGTTGATCATGATTAATAAATTTCATACTCATTTCTTTTTTTATTTTAAATATATATTTTTGGTATTTTGCCTTTTATTGTGACAGGACAGTATTTAGACAGGAAGCGAAGTGGGAAAGAGAGGGGGTGGGGGTTGAGGGACCTTTCAATTGCATTGTGTTGTTGCCCACGAGGCTATTAGCACCGACTCATATTCATTTTTTTGTCATAAAATTATTTGTAGGTAAGTATTACTGAATGCACCTTTAAGATCTAATACAGAGAGCTATTTAAAAAAAAACAAAAAAAGATAAATGCGTCACCTGCAGCATGTCCACCATTTTCTTCAGCTCTGTGGGCTTGATGCCAGAAGCTTGCTGCATTGTGAAACCTTTAAAGCTTTCAATGATGCAAAACCCGTTGATCTGAGTCTCTTCATTTTCCAGAAGCTTCTCCACAATAGGCTCTGAGGATCTGGAACATACACAATGTCAATACACGTGACAGACTTTTAGTTTTTTAATGCATCCTTGCGGATTAAAAGTATTAATTTCTTCAAAAAACGGACTTTAACATTTTTGATCGGTAGTGTATATTTTTTATTAATACAATAAAAAAAAATGAAAAAGAGAAAAGGACATGAATCGATATACAAACTATCAGTTCAGCCTATTATCATTTTAAAAAATCACCTCATCAAAAGTGATCACAACGTGCCGATATACGGCCATATTGTACTGCTACAAGTGTGATATTGCATTTATACAACAGTTCGATGGCACGAGTGTGTAAATACAAAAGAAAAAAAACTATGGAGTCTTTAAAAACCCTCTTTTGTGCAGAACTACTTCCTTTACTGCTGACTCACTCATAAAAACATTTCTTTTGTTGCCATCTAATGACAGAACAGTGTAACTAATCACCATCACGAACACACACATACTGTTTCCCATTACTAAATTCTAATTAAATATACTATTATTTATATGAATATTATTTATTTAATAATAATGTTTAATAAACAACAACAACAGCCATCATAAAAGTTGCTAGGCAATTCAGTCAAGAGTACAAAGGCAGCGCTCTGATATACATCATTGAAGTTACGTAAAACATAATGAGATGAGATTTTGCCAAAACTCAGCCAAAACTATTTGCTCTGGAACAAATAATAGATTAATGAAACCAAAGACTGCCCGTTGGATTTACTCAAAACGAATTATATCTCATGTTTAACCACAATAGAGACATCAGAGCCAGCGGTAAATTCCAGAAGATCTCTTGGCGGGTTCATGAGCGCTGAATGGCTGCTGATGCCCTGGAGCTCACATCTCCGAAAGCATTGAAGCTAATTTTCAAATAGACGTTATCTTTATTAACAAACTGCATATTTGAAGTCTAAACAAGCACTACCCTGTCAAAAAAACACTTAAAACTACATTACGTGATACAAAAACAGTATTATTTTAAAAAATTATAGTGGCTTTGGGCATTTGCCATGACACTCCATGTGAGAAGTAGCGCATGCAGAGTGATACAAACGGTGAAACCTCTCTTTCTGGTCCTCTCAGCCAATCAGATTGGAGGACCAGAAAGAACTGTTGTATAAAATTTAACAATAGCAATGCTTAACTTACTTAATATTAAATTGGCTATAGTTAATTCATATTTAGACAGCTAAAATGTGCTTTGTTCAGTCTAAATGTGTATATTTTATACTTTCTAAAGACTTGCTCACACCTTCTGCACCGTGTGGTCGGGTATTTGGGCGCAGGGTCTGAACACCGGCCCGTGATCTTTGACCGTGAGGTGCTCCAGCTTAGCCCTGAGGGCCTGCTCCTCCTCGGACACCATCCGGAATGTTCCACTCTATAAAAAGTTATGGAGAAAGACTTATGAAAAGATCCTAATCCTGAGTTTAAGCAAACACTTTATATATATATTAAGCATGTTTAAAACCTTGTTAATATGTTAACTTTGAAGTTTTCAAGTAAAATCATTTTTTGTGGACTCCCAAGAAACACTTTGTGTCCACCTGGGAGTCCCCGAAGTCTACTTTTAAAGGCAGATTACTGAAGGCTAATCTGAGACATTGGGTTTTATAATTGGGACATTTCTTGCTATATCACAAGCATTCCAGCAGGGTTGTTATGTGATAGTCTCCATTCAGTCTGACATGTTGAGGTGAAAATTGCACCAACTGCAAAAATTGAAAGTGAAAAAATCTCCCAGATTACTTTCATTCATTCTACCTCATTACAACCACCAACACTTTAAAATAATAGAGAATTATCCATCATCATCATTAATATTTTAAAAGTTTCCAAAACTTGAGCAACGTACATCCTAAATGACATAACAAATCCCACGCTCTATCCTAGGAAACGACACTTACCTGACACAATGCGGTGCTGCTCAAGCCACCGGAACTGAGTGAGGTGAGGAACAGCAGGCTGCAATAATTTGTAGTGTGACCTGTGATGGATTAACAACGTCATATGGATTATGCAGAACAGATTTGATGTTAATCAGCCAAAAACATTGAGAAAAGGAGCAAAGAGAACATTGACCAATAGCCTGCAGCCAATAGCATCATGACTCTCATATTTTAATCAAGAGGAACCTTCCCTGACCCCAAACACTTTGTGTAATAAAACAAAACAAAACAGGGAGTTTATTAGAAAGAGTGTGTCAGACATATTAGCGGTTAATAATATTAGAGGTTAAATGTGAGGGAGGGTTTGGCAATCCACTGACCAATAAGATTTGGCTGGATTCCGGCACCAGTGAAAAATATGTGCTGGCAACGGGAATGGTTTCTGGAAATAGACCTTGAACACAAAGCCGTGTTCAAATGCCAAGATACAGATGTAGGCATTTTCATTAGAATTAGGTTATAAAATATGCATCAATTTAAAACATCAAACCTTTTAGAAACTCTACATATAAATAGCTAATCAGATTTTTTTTTTTTTTACCATAAATGCTGTATATGTACAATTTGCTTTACAAAACTTGTAAAAACAATGGAGAAATATGAAAATAAACGTATAAACTATATATTTCGACATTTAAAAGTAAAATAATATATTGCAATTAGTTTTGCAAAAACCAAAATACTAGTTTGCCGAAGCTTTTGTTGTATATTTCTAGAGAGCATTCTCTGTAAAACTGCTTTGGAAGGATATTTATAGTTAAAATGTTATATAACTAAATTAAGAATTATGTAACTGAATTCAAAACCTTTCCCAAAAAAAAAAATGTTTGTACATTTAACAATACTCTAATAATGGCTACATAAAAATTGTTTAACAATGGACCCTTTTCACAAGACTGTGATGACGCGTTTAACGGTAATCAGCATCGTAAATCCTCAAAAGTTTTTCATATTTGTATTTATTTTTTAATGTATGTACATTTTTAATGTATTTACATTTATAACACTATTCTTTGTATTATATCACCTTTGCATCAAATTATAAAAAAAAAACAAAAAAAAAAACAGTTAACGCTAATGCGAGGGTGTTTCTAACGCAGCGTCTATGGGAGGGACAGTAAATTTGACATTGTACTCTCTTCTGACTGCCGTTATCAGTCTCTCTCAATTTTTTTCCTTTTATTGAAAGTCATGAAAACACTATCGTGGCGTTTTTCTTTTGCTATTTGAGCAAATGGGAATGCAAAAAATATATGTGTGGTACTCTCCCATTCACTGCTCTTCAAGCTAACCCTACTATGACGACTTCCGCTGCTGAGAAACCCGGAAATGTGAAAAAGGTCCATTATAAAAACAAAAACACTAAATATTTAAATATAATAAAAATGTATTAATTTAAGCCATCTCACAAAAATCTCAAGACAGTACTCAAAATTCAGTTTTAGTTGTAAGCAGCCAGTGGTTTGCAGCCAGAATTATTGTATTCCACCCTCAAACGTCACTGCAATGTTTCCCACTGATACATTGATCGGTGGGGTGGCCATAATCCTGTAAAGCAGGATTTAGCCTTTGAATGTGAGGGTCTGTATTACTAAAGCAGTGCTTGCAGCACAATGATCGTCTCTGTGCTACCAGAGCTGCTCAGTATTTATTTTACATCTGTTGGGTAAAGGCATAGCTGACAGACAATAAATTTGACGATTCATTATTATGCAGGTATATTGTTTCAGCAAAGCCAGAATCTTTAGATCAATAAACATTTACATGACAAATTATAAGACAACCCATTACATCAGTTTCCATCCAACTGTAATCCATCCATATATTATGTTGTGTTCCACATAAGATATTCATACAGGTTTGGAACAAGATGAGTAAATGATGATAGAATTTTAATTTTTATGTTAACTATCCCTTTAAGGTGCGGTCACATTTACTATTGTTCAGTGATTTTTTTTTTTTTTTGGTTGAATCCAATCATTTCAACATTATCTGGAATTTTGCATGAGGGCAAAAAAGTTTTCACTTAGATAGTGTGTTCAAATTTGTCACACAAATTTCCTGCTTGGTTTGACAGTGACTTCTTTTTTGAAGAAATTTCACTACCTACCTTGAAAGAAATGCTATAAATTGATTTGGAGTTCAAGAACATTTTTTTCCCATAATCTTTATTTAAACATTCTGTATTTAAAGTTTTCACATGACAGTACTTTTTGGATGAACAGCATGGTCAGTATGACAATATATGAGTGGTTAGTGCTAACTAGCAGCATAATGTCATTAACATTACACATTAATAACATTGATCATACAGATGAAAACTCACAATGGAGTTATTCCCTAAAATACAGTCTGTGTAAATTTAGAAACCTGTTATTAACTTTAATATTTAAAATCCCTTAATAAACATTATCAACTTTTACAGAGTCAAAGTTATTTAAATAAACTTTTTAAGTGCAAGTTAATGTTCTACAACATTTCCATGTATTTCCTTATTGACTGTTAACATGTTTAGAAAAGTTTGAGGTTTAAATAACATTAACCAACAAAGACTGTTCCTAGCATTGAGATTGGCATCATTATCCTAACTCTTGGTCTTAGGGGCTGCAGTCCATTATGCTTTCTGGCCAGTATTGATCCTGCATGTAGTGCTCAAGGTTGTTGTTGTTGGGGTTTGAGGTATGGTCAGTTTTTGAATCCTGGGGCAGGATGTTCTTTTCCCACTGGTCCTCTACCAGCTTGTACAAGTCCATGGCAGCACAAGCGTCCTCTACAGAGCAGTGACCCATTCTTCCAGACTAAAAGAAATATGCAGTATGTAAACATCAAGCAGCAAGTAAAGAGAAAATGCACCAAGCTTGATGTTCCAACTTTATCTCATGAAAAAAAGTTGATCTGCTACACAGTCTTACCTGTATGGTCCTATTGAGAAGTTTCCGAGACAGTTTCTTCAAAGAGACATTGCATCTAGTGGAGGTGTTATACAACCCTCTCAGCAATCTACAGGAACAGGTATCCCTAATCATTTGTGGTGGGACGGAGATGTCAAGAACCTGGAAATCATTAAATAAGGCATGGCCCACAATAATTTTCCCTGTGAGGATGTCGACAATCTAAAAAACAAAAAGCACAGTGTTATTTCAGCAATATTCTATGAAATACAGTAGCCATTTATGAACAGAGCTCAACAATGAGTATATCAACATTTCCAAAAATTGAATTATTTAATATATGTGACCCTGGAGCACAAAACCAGTCTTAAGTCGCTGGGGTATATTTGTAGCAATAGCCAAAAAAACATTGTATGGGTCAAAAGTATTGATTTTTCTTTTATGACAAAAATCATTAGGATATTAAGTAAAGATCATGTTCCATGAAGATATTTTGTAAATTTCCTACTGTAAATATATTAAAACTACATTTTTGTTTAGTAATATGCATTGCTAAGAACTTCATTTGGACAACTTTAAAGGCGATTTTCTCAATATTTAGATTTTTTTGCACCCTCAGATTCTAGATTTTCAAATATTGTCCTATCCTAATAAACCAAACATCAATGGAAAGCTTATTTATTCAGCTTTCAGATGATGTATAAATCTCAATTTCGAACTAAATTGCCCCTTATGACTGGTTTTGTGGTCCAGGGTCACACATATATACATCCACATATACACATCCACATATACACATCCACATCCACATATACACATCCACATATACACATCCACATATACACATCCACAGACACAAAACTTTATCATTAAAAACAATGTAACTAGTGTATTAAAAATGTTTAAATGTTTCTCAAATAAAAAAAAATGATACAGCTTTCATGATTTTAACAGTAATTTATGGTCTTAACTGTAAACTTGTTTAAAAAAAGGTAACAACATTATACATTATAAAAAAAATACAAATATAACATTATCTTAATCAAACATTGAGTATAATATAGATTTCAGAAAAAAAAAGAATAGTAGTAAGAAATAATGTAACGAATTAATTTAAATTTATTTTTAAAACAGCTATTATTTATGTTACTGTTAATTATATAAAAGTAAACAGAAATGAAAAAATATTTTTTTTAAAGTAAAATGTACCATACTTAAAAATAATTATATTTTTTAAATCTACTATTATTTGTTAATAATTTAATTTATGTTACTCAATATTAATAAAAACTTCAGCTTAAATAATATTAAATAAATGTATTTTTGTAAAAAAAAAAAAAAAATGAATATGATAATAAACAAAAAATATTTTGACAGGACAGTAAAAATATTGGCAGGGCAATTAAACAGCTGAACTACTGGCTTTTCTGTACCGGCAGGGGAAAAATTCCCTACTGTTTAAAACTACTATACAATATCAATTTAAGTCAGAGCATATAAACCCACTTGAACAGAAACTTGTATATACAGTGTAGTGTAGTTAGGTATAAGTGCCTCCTCACCTCATTCTGAGCGTCCTCAAAAGCCACTGCCTGTTGTAAATGATGTTTCCTAATGCCACTCCATCTTGTGCGGTAGTCTGTGACTGGATTCCGAGGTAAAATATATTTATCATACAAAACACTACCATAATAATTTACTATACTACAGCGTGCCACTTCACTACACTTGCCCCCAGGTCCAGTGCCGACCATTTCACAGTCCATAGCTACAAGCTTAGAGTGGTCTATTCCCACACATGGCGAACTCCTGCCACTGGTGGGAGGACTGGATTCAGACGAAAAGCCACTGTCCACCTCCCAGCTGTCACTGAGAGGTAATGCAGACTCAACTTCACCAGTCAGTGTATGAGGAGTTATTCTGGGCCTTTTGAATTGCACATGATTTGACTGTTCAGACACAGAATCCGAAATATCTCCATGTTTAACACACTCCGACTTGTTTTCCAAAAGCTCATCTGATTTTCTTTTCTTTCCTCTTTTATGTTCAAATGACACTTCATGGAAGTCAGTTGCGGATTTTTTCAGTTTATTCTTTTTCCTTTGTCTTTTAGCTTGATGAGAAATAGCGTTTGTTTCTTTGTTGGTGGCTGACAAGATATTTCGGCCCACACCATTACTGGTGGAGTATCTCCAAGGTGAATCAGACATTATGTCACCATGTAGTTTTACATCTGTCAAAAAAGAAGATACTGTTGTCAATCAAAGTAAAAGTATCTGTGTCCTTATAGAGATCAATGACAAATAATACCCAAGATTCAATATGAAAGAATTAGACAGCTTGCAAGTTACTACGTTAAGATACACGAACAACATTAACTCTATATTTGACTACATAATCCATCTAAGGAAAGGAGATGGTCGGAAAGTGTCAATTATTTACCGCTCTATTATATTTAAGTTGTGATCGTGACCATTCAGTAGTCACTTAGCACTGGCTAGCTAACCATTCAGCAAAGAAACTATAACGTAATCTGTCGCGTTTTACGTTTAATAACAACACAAACCCTAAATAATATTACATTGTAAAACATTCCAGCAAAAACGCTTATTAGCGTTGTAATACTTAAATAATTTTACACATTAGCACATACCTTTGCGTACACGTGGATCCGGTGAGAAGCACGGCTACGAGAACATGCCGAGACAAGACCCAAATCCAGCGATTTGATTGGTCGATCTTTTTCTACATATTGCACTCTGATTGGTCAAAACAAATGCCAGTGCAGAGCTCCTCCCCCAGGGGTTTTTTCGGTGAAAATATTGATGTACTGTTGTTCTGTTGCTGTGTAAATCATTGTGTGGACTGCGGAATTACGACAGAGACCATTTTATGAATGGAAGTCAACTGAATTAGTACGCTGAATAAACTGCTAAGAGATAAATAGCAATACAATCTGAAGGAATTTGACAGCTAGCAAGATACTATGTTCAGGCACATAAGCAATATACTTACAGACTAGACACAAAATTCATCAAAAAGGTGATGATTTTTTTATTTCACTATATTAATGTGATATTGTAATGAATTTGAGCATATTCCTGGAGAGCCTTGGATACCACTGACTGAGAACTGTTTTAAGTGCATGTAAGTGTGTCTCTGGCATTTGATTTATTAATCAATTAATTAATTTATTTAAATCAGTTTGATTATGATGATCTGTATGTTGTAATTTGTAAATTACATAATCATCTGTAAATTGTGCTTGTTTATCTCTTATCAGGTCCCTGATGACAACAATAAAATGTTATTAACAGGAAAGATCATCCAAAAATGACAATTCTGTGATATATTCACTATAAAACCTGTATGACTTTCTTTCTACCATGGGATTCAAAACGAAAATAATAAATTATTGATTGATCTTCTTATGTTGCCATTTGGATATGTTGCCATTCCTGCTCGTGATCACGGGAAGAACTCCACATAGATGTTCTCAGAGTCTTCAAAGTTTATTGGAAGTAGACACATTTATATACTGTGGTTCTCACTAATGTTATACAATTCAAGGAAATATTACCTTCTGATTTATAGAGTAGTTTGCCGCTTAAAAGTTTTTGGTTTTTTTTAGAAAAGAGAGAGCAAAAGGTCACAGCATGGACAACTTAGTTCTTGAGCAAAAGTCACATGACAGATAAATAACAGTATACAGTTCACTTAGTGGCCATCTGAGGCCCTTTTATTTTCTTTCACATAGAATGAACAGGATCTGGAGATTTTTAGCTTTAAGAAACATTAAATTATTATGAACTATTCTTCAAAAGCTGCAGAAAATCATACAGGATGGATGGAGTGTCATGGGAGTGCCTGCATATCATCATGCAAAACAAGTGGCTGTCATGTCCCCACTAGATGGCCTTGTCCTTCTACAAACCACAGCTGTTCACTGTTCACTCAGCTGTGGACATGGGCCAACCTCCCGAAATCACTACTAATCCTTTTAGTGACAACAAAACTCTTACTCGGCCAATCCGCTGCATCTCTCCAGTGTGCCCACCCTTTTCTCCTCTCTCCATCTCCCCTCCCCACGTTTATAAACCAACTGTGTGGAGAGATTGTAATCCAAGTGGATTACACTGTAAATTGGGCGATGGAGGATTGGATGCTCTGGAAGTGAATCTCAGCTGCAGCAGTGTGCTTGCCATTTGCTTGATTTATATATTATAACTGGGATTATTTCATGCCAAGAACCATGGAACTTTGGAGAACATCTTTCAGGTGTGATGTTTTGTGGATTATGTGATGAGAGCATAGATTATTTGATATCATGTTCACCCGAGTTTAACACGAAGAAAGAAGGACCTAATGATAACATTAAGTGGATTACTTGGATTATCGGTATCATCCTGAATATGAGAAGCGTTGATTACTCCACGCAGCTCAATGAGAATTTGAGAAGTTTCTGGAAGATCTGAGCATGATTAGGAGTTCGCTGACTTGGATCATCAGGCCCTCCAAGAACTTTTGGATGTGCAAGTTCAGTTGATGAGTAGCTCGGAAGGGTTGTAAGAGACGTTTGAAACCATTTAGGCCAGCATGAATGGAAGTGAGTGGAATGGCCGTTGGATTTTAGTCGTCCTACTGGAGTAGTGGATTCTCAGGACCTTCTTCTCATGACAGATGTGGCTCTTAAGGATAGATGTCAGCATCATGTATAACATCAGAGGGTCTTCTTGGGTCACATTCTTCATGGTCTACACAGGCTGGCTGTGTATCTTTACACATGCTCAAATGAAGATTCCACCAGAAACGTAAGATTCACTTTCATTTCAGTTGTTTAGCACCTTCATTTTTAAAGGTACCACTGGTTAGATTTTCTCTGTTGATGATGTTTTGTTTCCTACTGTTGTTTTATTCAGCCAATGGTTTTGGTAGATGCTTGTAAGACCAGACAGACTATTTCAGGGTCTAATTTGTACTGTTGCGACTTCAGTTCTGTGCACATTAGAAATTCAAATGAGACAGGAAGAGAAATTGCTCTGAGAGTTGTGTGATCATTTTTAGTAATTCCCTGATTCCCTGAGTTTGTTGAGGTGTAAAATTCAGTTCTCACGAGGCTTGGAAGTTATTCAGTGCAATAGCAGATGGCAGACACTTCTCGACATACGTAAGCAGCAGTGAAAATATTTTAAGGTAGAAACGGAAAGATAATTTTGTGATATATCCATAATTCTCTTATAAATTACTAATACCAAAAAAATACAAATATTATTTATATAATTATTATATAACTAACTATAAATATATACAAAAATAATTTAAAAAATCGGTAATAAAATATTTGAAAAAAAATCTAATGCATTTTTTAAAGGGATAATTCACCCAAAAATGAAAATTCTGTCATCATTAACTCACCTTAATGTTGTTTCAAACCTGGCTTTCCATCTTCTGTGGAACACAAAAGAAGATATTTAAAGCATGTTGGTAACCAAACCATTGTGGTGACCACTGACTTCCATTGAATGGACAAAAAACTAATTTCCCAAAATATCTTTTATGTTCCACAGAAGATGAAAGTCATGCATGTTTGGAACAACATGAATAAATGATAACAGAATTTTAAATTTTTTGGGGTATTCCTTTAATGTTGTCACAATTCTGACTGGCCCTACAAAAACAAACCAACAGAAACCATGTCAGATTTGTTTCATGAACCTCTTTGGTTATTTTTTCCAGACATTGTGTAAAGATTTCTCTGGAGGCGAGCGTAGTGAGAACCCAAGTGCAGCTTTATTTAATCCAAAAAGTGGCCAAACAATAAACAAAGACTTGACTTGACTTAACTTGGCTTGGCATGACAAGAATACAGACATGAAATAAACTCACCAACCAGCGGTTACAGAGGACAATACTCGACAAGAGACAATGGCAACACGAGGGTTATAAATACCAAACAATAAGGGTCGCATGACAAACCAACCAATGACCAAACAAAACTGAGAACCACATGACAAGACAATAACCAGTCAGAACATGACACACAGACAAGAGTAGCACATGATATGATCACATGAGGGGCAAGGAGTACATGACAGAAACATGAAACAAGACAAAATATCAAAACTAAAAGACCCCTCTAAGGGCGGCTCCAGAAGCCCTAATGTAACATCCAATCCAAACAAAACCCAAAAAGTCCAGGAGGGTGGTGGAGCGGAGGTGGAACTGGGAGAGGGACGGAGGGCCAGGCCCATGCAGGGGAACAGGACCTGGATCATGGCATGGCAGAGGACTAGGACTGTGGAGCAATAGTGGACCTGGACCATGGGGCAATGGCAGACCTGGGCAGTGGAGCCATGGTGGACCTGGGCCGTGAAGCAGAGGCAGGTCTAGACTGTGGAGCAGTGGTGGGCCTGAACCATGGAGCAATGGTGGGTCTAGGCCGTGAAGCAGTGGCAGACTGTGGAACAGTGGAGGACCTGAGCCATGAAGCAGCGGCAGAGCCGGGAAGGCAGGGAGCCAGGGTGGAGCCGGAAGAGCAGGAAGCCACCACAGCAGAGCAGACGGGACCGAAGATCCCCTCGGTGGAGTAGATGACGTGGCGAGTGGAGATGATGGTGGAGGGAACCACCATGGAGGATCAGGCAGGACTGGAACAGAGAGCACCGAGAGGTTAACAATGGCCTCTGCGGCCGTAACAGGACAGGCAGAAAGTTCATGGACGGTCTCCTTGGCCTTGACAAGGCAGACTATGAGTTCATGAACAGCCTCCATGACCATGACAGGACAAGCAGAGAATTCATGAACGGCCTCCTTTGCCGTGATATTGCAGACTATGAGTTCATAAACGACCTCCATGACCATGGCAGGACAGGCAAAGAGTTCAGAAGTGGACGCTGCCGCCTCGGGAGTTTCTGCAGCACACGCCGCCACCTCTGAGGCAGACTCATGGACAGGAGAGGCCTCTGGGGTAGACTCGTGGACAGGAGAGGCCTCTGGGGTAGACTCGTGGACAGGAGAGGCCTCTGGGGTAGACTCGTGGACAGGAGAGGCCTCTGGGGCAGACTCGTGGATAGGAGAGGCCTCTCTCTCACACACTCAGGATGGTTAGCGCCATAACAGGAAGCACTGAGGATAGGGAAACTCTGTGATAGCCAGTGCTGAGGCCATGGGGATGCCAGCTGCTTGCACTGACACCAGTGGTGTGTCCATCACACTGGCAATCAGTCCTTTCAGTCCTGGCCCATGCTGTACATCCGCAGGAGCTTGGGTAATATAGCT
>NW_015552598.1:943712-955484 GCF_001515605.1 Sinocyclocheilus anshuiensis | reverse complement strand
CCCTAATAAAATTACTTAGGGGAAACTTGCATGGTATCCGTGGCATGATGGGGCAAGGTGACTTTGGTGTGACAAGGCTCAGGCGTGGCAGCCATCTTGGCCAGGGTCTCAGGCATGGCGGCCATCTTGCAAAGAGGCTCTTGTGTGGCAGCCATCTTATGAAGAGGCTCTTGAGTGGCAGCCATGACGTGAAGAGGCTCTGGCTTGCCGGCCATCTTGTGAAGAGGCTCTGGCTTGCCGGCCATGACGTGAGCAGGCCCTGGTGTAGCAGACATGATGTGAGCAGGCTTTGGCTTGGCAGGCATGATGTGAGCAGGCCCTGGAGTACGTGAGCAGGCTTTGGCATGGCAGGCATGACGTGAGCAGGCCCTGGAGTAGCAGGCATGACGTGAGCAGGCTTTGGAGTAGCAGACATGACGTGAGCAGGCTTTGGAGTAGCAGACATGACGTGAGCAGGCCCTGGAGTAGCAGGCATGACGTGAGCAGGTTCTGGAGTAGCAGGCATGGTGTGAGCAGGCTTTGGAGTAGCAGACATGACGTGAGCAGGCCCTGGAGTAGCAGGCATGACTTGAGCAGGTTCTGGAGTAGCAGACATGACATTAGCATGGAAACACTCTTGTGTGGTGGGTACTGTAGGATTGCAGGGTTCCTCATCCACAATCCCCACAGTACTGTAAACGAGGAACCACTCAACCGAAGTGCAAAGTCAATATATTGAGCCAGAGACCAGTGAGGCATGTGATGTGGAATTAACAAAGAGATTTCTTTTGTGAGGCCAAAACGGAAAATGTCTTTGAGGGACACGTCATTAAAATCCACTAAATGGCACAATCCACAAAAGTCCTCAACATAATCCTCTATGGCCCTGTCTCCTTGACGAAGGCAGAGGAGGTGAGAAACTGCTAGATTCATGGTAGCAGTCGAGTATTCTGTGAAGATTCCTCTGGAGGCGAGCGTAGTGAGAACCCAATAGCTTAATTTAATCCAAAAAGTGTCCAGAACATGACACACAGACAAGAGTAACACATGACATGATCACATGAGGGGCAAGGAACACATGACAGGAACATAAAACAAGGCAAAATATCAAAATAAAAGACATGAAAACCTAAACCAGAAACAAAACCCAAACCCCATGTTAGACATTGTCAACTAGCAGGTTAATGTTCTGGCTTGAAGTGGTACTGTTTGAGCAGATACACTCATGGAATTAATAATGCCTTATGGATACCAGCCAGAAGACACAAGCTAGTTCACAGATGGTCATACAGGCCAGGTTCTGTGCACACAGGAATATCACAGGCTTTGGGCCTTTCCAAGAGTGCAACTAACATTATTCTCATGCATCATAATTTGACTTTTATTATGCATACTAGACCCTGCTGAGCATGTAAAACCAAGCATATTTCATAGCTATGCGAGTACATCTGTGTTTTAGGGATTTATTGCCAAAGACAGTTTTATCTTGGCCTTAATCCCTATATTTATTTTTAGATTTTTAGATTTATATAACTACAACAATTCAAGGACAAATTGTTCTCTTGTAGCACCAGTCCATTTTAAAACTCACCAAGGCTGCATTTAATTAAAAATACACTATAAAATAGTAATATTGTGAAATATTATTACAATTGCAAATAACTTTTCTATTTCAATATATTTTCAAATGTAATTTATTCTTGTGATAGTAACGCAGAATTTGTAGTAGATACTTCAAAAATCATTCTAAAATGCTGATTTGCTGCTCAAGAAACATTTCTTTTAAGAAATCTTTTAAAACATAAATGTTTTTACTGTTATTTTTGATCAATTTAATGTGTCCTTGCTGAATTAAACTATCATTTTTTGTTTTTAAATCTTACTGATCCCAAACCTTTAAACTTTAGTGTAAATGTAATATACAGCACTACATTACATTATATGTTTATTCCTAAATTTTGCTTATATGGGGAAAAACATTTCTCTGCTTCCTTGTCTGTTGATTTGTTTTTGACTTCCCAAGGATTTCCCTTGCTGTAATAGTATCAGAGTCCTCAACATTGCCAAACTATTAACATAATTCCTCAGCCTCCCTGATGATCCCAGACACCTTCAGGTCAACCGAGATGCTTCAACATAAGACTGATGACAGACTCAGTTCAACCTTAAGACAGACTGTCCGAGAGCTCACCTCTTATTATGACAAAGTGCTGACAGGGCTCTTTATATTTGTTATTTTGTGCATTGTACATCAAGAATGACAGGGATGTTTCATTATACAGTATATTTGTCTTTATATCATTTACAGTGACCTCGTTTTATTTAAAGTAAATGTAAACATTTTAAAATAATTTATTCAGTTTATCACGGTAATTTCAAACATTCAAATCAAATATTTGTTCACTAATTTGAATAACGCTTGATAAAAATCACACAGCTGGTGCTAATTGACTTTTTTTTTTTTTTTTTCTAGGGTTCAAAAATGGGCCATCACCATTTCAGAGCAAATCAATGCAATTGCATCAAAATACTCAGGCGCTGTGCTATTACAAAAGGTAAATATCAATGAAAATGTAAAGTTTCCTGGTCGTTTTTAGTTATGATAATTGTTTCTGGATGCTTTAATTTTTGGATATTAATTTAGGAAAACTTTTTGCACATATTACTAATAAAATTATTCCAGAAAAGCAAAATGCTGAAACTGTTCTCTCTGTATGTCTAGAAACTCAAAGATGCTGAGCCCATTATCAGAATAGAGGATGTAGATGGAGCACGATTAGTGCTGGAATTTGCTGATGAAATTGAAAGAATGCTTGGCAGCAAGATGAAATCTATGAAGGTCAGTCTAAAGTGCTCATTTTTATATTGTCTAGATTAGTTTAGACTGATGTTATTTTATGAGGAGCTTTGGTTTTAACTTATAAAATGAGTTCTCTTTGTCTATGTCCTCAGAGGCTCGCAGACACAGCTGAGGACGCTGACCTTTATCATGAGTATAATGCATCTTTACAGGTAACAAAATTGGGATTTGGTATTTAAACCTGTTTGTAAAAAAATCTGCAAAAAATGTAATGTATGAAATTCTAAGTCATTTAAACAAATAGTTCATAAAATAATATGATATTTCAAATAATTATATAATATATATATTCAATATTTAGATTGTCATTTTAAATGCAAATATTGTCTTTTTATGCTATGTTTTTTTGTCAGTTTGACTACTTTAATGCATTATTGGTGAATACTATGGATGAAGAGGGAAATTTCATTGAACTTGGAGGTGAATTTCCATTGGAAGAGAATGAACATTTCAACAAGCTTTCAGTCAACACTTTAATGAGCGACATCCAAGTTCCCACTAATGTCTACAACAAAGGTATGGTAGCAATAATGAGAATCACCATGGGCTTTGCATCTGATTTAAACAGTATGTTTAATCAATGCAAATACACACTTTGTTATTTTGCTTCTTGATTAAATCATATAAACTGTGGACTCAACAAATCCAAAGTTCTGTCATAAAACTCTAGATGGCACAGTCTGATAGGTTCTAACTCAGTCTGACATAATGACATCATTATTCACAAACCCTCCACCTTCCCCAGCTCCACCTGTATAGATCTGCTATGGTGTGATTTCATATATATATGGTTATTTGATATATGTTATATGTGCAGCAGCAATATTTCTTACATGCTTACAGCAGCATGTCTGTGGATGTATTAGCAGTAGAAAGTCTCGGTACTCGTTCTGCCGCAGGAGCAGTAGCGTAGCAGATCCATTCCGCCAAGACCAAACACATTAACACTGTCATGTGCATTACCATGCTAAACTCTCCGAGAGTTGCCATGACAGAACTCAAATTACAGGGTGTTTATAAGTTAGTCTATATTATAAAACTTAAAACACTTGATGGCAATTACTTCTTATTTGAGTGCTTAATATATGAGGGTTGTATTTTCACAGTTTAAATTAAATTCGAATCTTAACAATTTTGTGCAAATACAACATTTAAACTTTAAAAAATTATATCAAACGTCTTTATTTGCAGATCCAGACATTCTTAATGGAGTGTACATGTCAGAAGCCTTGAATGATGTCTTCATCAGTAACTTCCAGAAGGATCCCACGCTCACTTGGCAATATTTTGGCAGCTCAACCGGATTCTTCAGACTCTATCCAGGTTTGATCAAATGTGTTTCGTGAACATTGTTTAGTATTGCTCAGTCCTACAACTTGAAAGAAAAAAACTGGACTGTACGTTCTTAAATCTCCATTCTCAATGTAAAAGATATTTAGTTTTGCTTATCTTTGTGCTTTTCAGGAATTAAATGGACACCTGATTCTAACGGAGTAGTTTCTTTCGACTGCAGAAACAGAAATTGGTGAGACAAAGTAAAGCATTTGACCTAAACCCCTAATGGCTTTTGTTATCCCGCTTGTCTAAGTGCTTGGCAATGTAGTGAAGTTGATTCATTCATATGAAATAAAATTTATACCAGTTGACCTGGATTCAGCAAGGTCTTTTCCTGACCCAGTGTGCAGTGCAGGATTATCTGTGTGGATGCCACCCAAATGTCTGCTTGTGGCTATGGTAGCACAGCCAGTTAGGCCCTGATCCCACCAAAAGACTTTAATCTCATTCTTAAGTGGTTAGCAGCTCAGCGGCCAGGTTAGTAGGACTGACACAGGCTCCATATGTGACTGTTTATACAGAAGCAAGTGAATGCAATGAATCTGAATAAACACACCTGAAAGAAACACGTTTGAAGTCAGTTTGAAACAGGAGGATTGGACTTACATCACTGGTGTTACGTTTTTTACTTTCTTGTTAGTATATTTAAAAAATGTAAAATATACTGTTTTAGTTAAACAAAAAATTAAAAGTTAATTTTTTTTTTTGATGTTAACTAAGATTATGATGTGTAATGTTAATTAAAACAGTAAAAATCTAGTTAAAACTAATAGAACTAATAAGAAATAGGCATATTATACAGTATATCCATGTTATCTCCATGTTGTTTCACTAAATGAACACAAGATTAAATTTATATTTAATGTAGAATTAATTCAATTAATTAATTATTTTTAAATGATTTTGTCTTTAGAAATATTTTATTAATATTTTTACCAAATTAATATTTTATACATAAGTATTATTATGCAGCAATATTTACTTACATATATTTTTAATGAAATATTGTAATATTTTAAAGACCTCTATTAAGCTTCTTAAGTGATTATTTCATTGTAGTCACAATAATAATAAATAGAAAAACACATTAAAATCATTGCAGATTCCACAGTGTTGCTTAATTTTATATGTATTGGCAGAAAGATCATCACAAATATATTGTGAATGTTTGACATAATGCCCAGTCCTAGACCCAGATTGGTAACTCCTATAATAACTTATCATTTAATATTATTATAAAGCCTTTAGCATAGCCCTCCATAGAGGTGTCCTGGGTCATCTTCTAAGAAAATCCTCTCTCTCTCTGTCACAGGTATATCCAGGCTGCCACCTCTCCTAAGGACATCGTGATTGTAGTTGATGTCAGCGGCAGCATGAAGGGGCTTAAAATGACCATTGCCAAACACACTATCAACACTATCCTGGACACGCTCGGGGAAAATGACTTTGTCAATGTTATTGCAGTAAGGGCACACTTTGTTTTCCATTTAGCATCACTTTATGGCTTGATCAGCATTGTAAAATGTTTTTGCACCTCCTTTCCTTAGTACACTGATTATGTCCGCTACGTGGAGCCCTGTTTTAAGGGAACGTTGGTACAGGCAGACTTGGACAACCGCGAGGTAAGTCGATTATCCACTTCACTTGAACCTGAGGAACTAAGCCAATGACTCCAATCGGCACTGCAGGATACCGGCTCTCTACCATTCTCTCATATGCACTCATGTACACGTTTTTACACATTGTTTTTCTTTTCGTGTTTTTTCCCTCATTTTTTACATTTACATAAAGATTTTATTTATTATCTTTATTATGTTAGTGTTTTTTTCTACTGTTTTTATTCCATGTGACTTATTTAAATTACATTTAGTTATTTAATTTATTCAAATGTGAAGTGTGCATTTTTTCACCAAATATATTTGTAAAAATTATAACTGATTTCAAACTCATTTTCTGAACAATTCTTCCATCTGCCATTGGATGGAAAAACAGGTAGTCCAAAATTCACCCCATTAAAACAATAAAAAATGATCAAATAATAAATAAACATTTTAGAAAATATAAATAAAAATAAAATATTAAAATATTATAACAAATTAAAAAATATAATTCAAGATCAACATGTGAATCATTTACTTATAGTTGGTCATAGTCACTTAAAGAGAAAATATAGACAAAATAATAATAAATAATAAATAATAAAAATATAAACCTAAAATTAAAAGATAACATTATAACAAAACATTACAATGAATTTAGAAACATAAAACTTATTTATTTTAAATTGTCTTTGAAATTATATACTTCTTGAGACAATGTTGCAATGCCGGGCTGGTTTTGATGGAAACACAGAGTTACAATTTTTAGACTTTTTTCGAAAATCAACATTTGAAAGATTTACTTATAGTTGGTTGAGAAAATATAAATAAATAATAACATAAATGAATAAAATATAATAAATCAATAAATAACATATATCAAAATAAAAAATAGAATAAATAAAATGAAAAAATGATATAGCAAATGTGAAATATAATTTAAAAAATCTATAAAAAAAAAATATCACACGCTTCCCCTAAGTAAATGTCACGCTTTTTAGGAATTACTGAGACAAACTTAGCTGTTTTCAGGAATGCTAGGCTGTAGCTCTGACACTAGGCAGGCTCATCCACATTCTGCTTTAGCTTTTAGTCGTGATAGACTAGCGGCTGGTTGATTTGATCTAATGTGCAGCTCTTTTGCTTGTTATATATCAGAGAGCAAGTAGGGACGTACTCTAATCTCTGGAATTACAGTCGCTTACAGAATTATAGAGCGATCGGATAGTGAAATGACTGAAGGCAGCACGTTTCATCTTTCAGATCACTCTCATAATACTGTTTTGTCAGTTTTTTTGCAAATGCAGTAGGCCACATATTTAGATTCAATTTATAATGACGTGAATTAATTCAAATTGTAATTTTAATTGAATAATTACGTGATAAGCTGATTAATTCCCCAAATCAATCACAGTTACTCACACATATCAATGTTTGCTAAGAAAAGACTCCAAATGAAGATCATTCGAAGACTTTACATTTCTGAATAATCATTCAATGCACCCTTGGGTTTTATTATACAGCTTATTCTACTATTGTACATCTCTAAATATCTTCAAAGTAAGGATGATGTAAAACATATAGGACACTTGGACAGGTCTGCGCAGCCACAGACTGGTACTTATAGTACAGGGTGATGGGTCAGCAGAGCTTGTAATGATATTTCAGGTCTAAGTCACTCAGCATCTGCTCAATGTGCTGACACAGATCCTCTAAGAAATACTCTGAAAGACAGCAGCACCATGACATCTCTGTCCCACCTGCTCAGATGGTCAACTTGATCCTGAATTTTGTCCCATTTTTGTTCATTGTGTAATTGTACTTAAAAAAAGACACAAAAAGATTGTTTTAATGAGGTATTTCAAGCAATAAAATTGGCTAAATAATTATATTAAGAAATACAATATAATAAATATTAATATTTTTATCTTTTACATTTTTACTTTTCGTACGATTTTATTTTTTGTAATTTTCTAGTCTTCTCCTGTTTTACACCATTCATGTCAATGTTATTTTAGTATTATTTATATACTATTATAGTATTTATTCATATTTTAAAGTAGCTTTTATTTATTTTATTAATTTTGTTTTTAATTTTAAAATGATCTATTATTTATTTTTCAGCTTCATATCAAGTAAAGAACAACACTGGACTAGGAAAAACTAATGACGTATTAAAGAGATATTTTTTGTGGATTTTCCTTTGCTACATGAAGTCTGAAAAAGTACAATCTTCATCTTTTTTGGTTTTTACTGATATAATTTCATTTTCATTTGCATTTCCCCGTCCCATCTCTCTTTTCAGCATTTCAAGCTGCTTGTTGAAGAACTCCATGTGAAGGGAGAGGCTAAAGTAAAAAAAGCCATGAAGGAGTCGTTCCGCATCCTCGCTGACGTCAGTATCATTCACACAAATATACAAAACTCTGCATACGGTGCCAACCCTCTGCACATCCTCCATGTTTCTCTTCCTGTCTCCTAGGCTAAAGCAAATGGTCAGGGCAGCCTATGTAACCAAGCAATTATGCTGATCACAGACGGAGCCATGGAAGATTTCCAATCAGTGTTCGAAGAGTTCAACTGGCCTGACAAGAAGGTAACACACAATCTGCTCGCTCTACAGGGAATGGAGGACATAGCATATGACGTACTATAAAATCTGCATACCGCTCTGTTAAATTGTTGGAGAACCTTCTGGAAAAATGTCTTGTTCATTGCACATTTTTCCTTCATGAACAGATTTTAAGACAATGTGACTTTATTGAACATGAATGTATGGATATATTTCCTCAGGAGCAATAATTCAATTTAAGTAACAAAATGTAATGGTTTCAGGTACGAGTTTTCACTTACCTTATTGGCAGAGATATGACCTTCTCAGACAACGTCAAATGGATTGCCTGCAACAATAAGGGTATGTAGTCAGCCAGTATTAAAAATGCAATCATTTACTCTCCCTCATGTGCTACCAAACCCGTATTTCTTTCTTGCTTCTGTAGAACAAATTATTGAACCATTCAAGCCCCAGAAAAGGACACAAAGGCATCTTAAAAGTATCATTTTCCATATGACTCTATAATTACTATATGACTATAATATGACTATATATATGACTATAAAGTATTTCATATCTTCTGAAAACATATAATAGTTTTTGTGAGGAACGGAAATTTGAATTGTCAATATTCCCCTCCAGTGAGCTTTTAACCGCTACAGCTGGATCACCGAATCAGTGAGCTGAACTCGAGAAATAGATCAATTTGATTCAGTAGGTTGGCTCGTTAATGAATCTTCCAGTTAATGAATGATTCATTAATTGAATCTTTAATGCACCATTCAGATCAGATTATTCTGGTGTTGTGAACCAGATCAATTTGTTCATTGAAAAACATGATTCATTCAGATTAATTCCTGATTCGTTCTCAAAGGCGAAGATTTTCAGTGAGTAATGACTTAAATTGTGGTTTGTTGTCTCAATCAAAGGCAAAGCTTTCTTATGACTTTAGAAGACTTGGAAAATAGTAAATAAAGTCATATGGACCACTTTTATGTGCTTTTTGGCAGCTTGAATGCTTCAGTTCATCGAGCTCTTCAGTTTACTAATGGCATCTTTTCACAACAGGAAAATATGCAGAAATCTTATACTCCTATTTGATATTTACAGGTTATTATACTCACATCTCTACACTGGCTGATGTACAGGAGAACGTCATGGAGTATCTTCATGTTCTGAGTCGACCGATGGTCATCAACCATGACCATGACATAATCTGGACCGAGGCGTATATGGACAGTGTGGTGAGTATATGATTCTGACTTTTCAGAAGAACTGAAATACAGAATTCACATTTCATCAATTCCCACTACTCATTTCAAGGCATTTTAATGTGATTTGTTGTGCTGTTTACTAATATATTACTGTTTCTGTACCAATGTGATTCTTTTCCATTCATCGCCATAATCATTTCTATCATACAGCTTCCTAACACTAAGGAGGTAACTCTTAGAAACAGTAAAACACACACCACTGTACTTTAGCATGTATAAATAGACTTTAGATTTTTAGCCTGTGCTCAGTGTAATGTAGTTGTTATCCTGGTCAGCATACCAGGACTTCTTGGTTTAGTACTCCCCCTGCTGCTTATCATCATTTATCACATTTGTGCTGGACGTGATGGAGCTTTTACTAATAGAATCAACATGAAATGTTGTTTTCAACCCATTTTACTGCCATAATTTGATGTATTTCTACGTGAAACATGAAAAAATGTTGAGGACAAATTTATTTTATTCATCTGAAATTGTTTTGATCATGAAAAGTGGGCATGATGAGACTAGTAACGTGCATTTGGGTTCATTTCGATTTCATGTTGATTTTAAATCTGTGCTTCTGCAGTTAAAGTGTAAGATACTAAATTCCTCATGTCTCTCCCGTAGCTGTTCAAAAGCAAAGCTCACAGTCTTCTGCTCATGACGTCAGTGGCCATGCCAGTGTTCAGTAAGAAGAAAGAAACACTTTCTCATGGCATTCTGCTGGGAGTGGTGGGAACTGACATTCCTCTGCTGGAGGTCATGAAACTTCCCCCGCGATATAAGGTAAAAAAAGAAAAAAGAAACATCACTGAAGTTGCCAACTTCAGCTTGAAGCAGTCATATTTTTTTCATAATTTCTTTATACCACAAATGACATTTGTAATTTAGGTTAAATGGTAGCAGGGACAAACTGTATTTATATAAATATGGAATATATCCATGCTACATTTTGGGTTAATATAGCATATTTTTGGACCATAATATATTTGTGAATTTTATATTAAATATATATTTTATAAGTTTGCATTATTTTCATGACAATTAAACACATTTACATTCCGAATTCTCAATATCATTTCCCTGCTACCATTTTTTTTGTAACTTATTTCAAAAAGTGAAACTTTCATATATTCTAGATTCATTACATGTAAAGTAAAACATTTCAAACGTTTTTTGTTTTAATTTTGATGATTAGAGCTTACAGCTCATGAAAGTCAAAAATCCAGTATCTCAAAATATTAGAAAATTTACATTTGAGTTTCATTAAATGACCATCCCTACAGAATTCCGGGTATCTCTTGTTCTTTGAAACCACAATAATAGGGAAGACTGCTGACTTGGCAATTGTCCAGAAGACAATCATTGACACCCTCCACAAAGAGCGTAAGTCACAGAAGGTCATTACTGAAAGGGGTGGCTGTTCACAGAGTGCTGTATCAAAGCATATTAAATGCAAAGTTGACTGGAAGGAAGAAATTGAGTAGGAAAAGGTGCACAAGCAACAGGGATGACCGCAAGCTTGAAAATACTGGCAAACAAAGCTGATTAAAACATTTGGGAGAGCTTCACAAGGAGCGGACTGAAGCTGGAGTCAGTGCACCAAGCGTCACCACCCACAGACATCTTCAGGAAAAGGGCTACCAACCCACTTCTGAAACAGAAATAACGTCAGAAGCATCTTACCTGGGCTAAGGAGAAAAAGAACTGGACTGTTGCTCAGTGCAGTGGTCCAAAGTCCTCTTTTCAGATAAAAGTAAATTTTGCATTTCATTTGGAAATCAAGGTCTGGAGTCTAAAGGAAGACGGGAGAGGCACAGAATCCAAGCTGCTCGAAGTCCAGTGTGAAGTTTCCGAAGTCAGTGATGATTTGGGGTGCCGTGACGTCTGCTGATGTTGGTCTATTGTGTTTTATCAAGTCCAAAGTCAATGCAGCTTGCAGCCTGGTCTCCTCTACCAGGAGATTTTGAAGCACTTTATGCTTTCATCTGCTGACAAGCTTTATGGAGATGCTGATTTCATTTTCCAGCAGGACTTTAGCACCTGCCCACAGTGCCAAAACCACTTCCAAATGGTTTGCTGACCATGATATTACTGTGCTTGATTGGCCAGCCAACATGCCTGACCTGCAGCCCATGGAATCTATGGGATATTTTCAAAAGAAAGATGAGAAACAGTCGATCCAACAAT
>NW_015552598.1:939858-943652 GCF_001515605.1 Sinocyclocheilus anshuiensis | reverse complement strand
TATTTAAGACATACTGCTGCTGCACAATTAGCATATAAAATAACCCGTAGCAGATCTATACAGGTGGAGCTGGGGAAGGCGGAGGGTTTCAGAGAAACTCAGAAAGCGCGCTGCAGGAATCTCTAGTGAATGCTAGCCAGCCATATAAATGCAAGGCAGTAAGCTCATTGGCTGCAGATGCAGCATGAACCAATCAGCTGTGCCAAGTCGTTTAACTCTCTGAATATCATCGGTTACGTTAACAACCCGTCGCCTGTGCCATCTAGAGTTTCATGACTGAACTATATATATACTTTTAATTTAAGACATTTAATGAACATAACTACAAATACTGTGACAATGTCAACAAAAATATGAAATGATGAATGCTAATGATTTTATCTTTTAGCTTGGAGCACATGGTTATGCCTTCCTCATCACAAACAATGGATACATTCTGGCACATCCTGATTTAAGACCACTGGTGAGTCCATCTGAATCTTCTTACTCTCTCAATCACTCAAACATCTGCTCCTCTAGATAGACTTAAAATATAATGAACTGATATTGATTTGTCATCCCTCTTGCTGTTTTTTTCTCTATTTTGTAACAGTACAGTGATGGGAAGAAGTTGAAACCCAAGCCTAACTACAACAGTGTAGATCTGTCAGAGGCTGAGTGGGAGGACACTGAGGACAGTGTGAGTTGTCCACATACAGTACATACACTTCCTGTAAGCATCCTCACTGTTTTAAGGCTCAGAAAAATCGTAATGATGTCCTGCCCTGTCTGTGCAGTTGAGAACAGCCATGGTGAAGGGCAAAACTGGCACTCTGACTTTAGATGTGAGAGCAGCTGTGGATAAAGGGGTGAGTGTGTTTGCATCAGCCATCTTTTATGTTAAAAAACGTTAAATTACTTGAAATACTCCTTTTGGGTGAATCGTACAAGTCCTGACAAGAATGTGTCCATTCCCCCCATATTCTCATTACATATTGCATTATCGTAATCATAAATTGTTTTTATTTTCACACTTAAAATAATCTTATTCATGCAAAACTAGTTTGCTAAAATATAGTTTGTTTGTTTTTTCCTTCAGTAAAGTGTGACCTGGACATGTTCTTGATAGGTTTCGTAAGATTCATCCTTTTAAGCCCAAAACACACATGGCTCCTAATTGGTGGTCCTGTATCGTACAGTGAGAGAGGTTCAAAGCCTACGATACAGCATGATGATCATCGCACATTGTGTTTGCTGGTACGATCCATGTTACTGACCAACCAATAAAAATGTGACATGAAATCAACCCGACATGGCGCTAAAATACAAAACTGCTTAACTCAAGCTTTTATGCCTTCCTCTTTCGCCGCTTCCACTTTTTTTTCAGCACACATAAAAACTACAACTCCTAAAGTGTGATTTATCATGCTCTTTTTGTTTACCACTTGCGCATGCTGATGACGTTTTATTCTTTTATAGTAACGTGCATACAAGTCAATAGGTTTCATCATCGTACAGTCTACACACATGTTGTAGCCAAGTTTATTAGATCCATGTCGCACAGTGTGACATCTTACTAAAATCCTGCAGTGTGTCTCAGGCTTTAATAACACGTGTAACATAAAGTGATAATGTAAATGTTATATTGGGTCATAACTAATAATCTGCCTTTGTGACTGTATTTTTTATTTTATTCCCCAGAAAAGGCCTTTCTTCCTCAAAAATTATTATTTCTACACAACCATCAATGAAACTCCATTTAGGTTTGATATGCTCCTCACATTCTCAATATATTCCCTTCATACTTACTGCACATGTTGAAATAGCTTATTGAAAAACACATTTTATTGTACAGTATTTTACCCTTCTCTTTAGATATTTTCAGTAACAATACCTTCAGTTGACCTTCATATGATGTCTTTAATGCATAATTATGATGTGCTTTCAGTTTTGGGATGGTGCTTACAAGAGGTCATGGGCAGTACATGTTCTTTGGGAATGTTTCTGTGGAGGAGGGTGAGTTCACTATATGATGTATAGCTCATGTGATATACAGTTGGTGAAAATGATGCAGTACCCTTCAAAAGTACAATAAGGATAAAAATATAAAAATAAAAAAAAGGAAATTAATACTTATATTTAGCAAGGACACAGGTCAAAAGAGACAGTAAATATGTTTATAATGTTACCCAAAAATTCTATTTCAAATAAATGCTGTTCTTTTAAAATTTATATTCATTATAGCATCCTGAAAAAAAATGTATCAATGTTTCCACAAAAATATTATGCAGCACAATTGCTTTCAACATTGAAAATAATAATAATAATGTTTTTTGAGCAACAAATCAGCATATTAGAATGGTTTTTAAAGGATCATGTGACACTGAATACTAGAGGAATAAAAACAGGTATTTTAAATTGTAATATTTCATATTTTGCATTCAACATTTGCATTTTTTAATCAAATAATGATGAGCATAAGAGACTTATATAAATTAATCTCATTTTACCAATAATAAATATGGAAATATTGATATTTATCACTCTTTGTTTAAATAATCATAGATCACTAATTTAATCATTTATTTTTATGATGGATTTTTTCTGTTTGCAACAAGGGTAAAACAATAACATTGATAAACGATGAAGAAGTAGCCAAAATGAATGCTTTTACAGAGATTAAAAAAAAGTTTCCTTCATATACGTACCAAGAAGAAAAATGGTTTAATAAAAATCAGCCCCTGGGAAATAAAAGTGCCTGAAGTTGAAGGAACACCTATTTAGGAAATTGTCAACACACACGCACAACAGATAATGAGCTGCCTCATAGCTACTCACCATTTTCTCCTTTCTTTAGGTCTTCATGACCTTCAGCAGCCGGACCTCACTATAGCAGATGAATGGTAAGTACTGTCGAACAAAAATCAAACAGGCCAACACCTTCAGAACACCGTCAGGACAATAGGTCCCTAAAAACTTTCAAACTTAGCTCTATGTCTTGATAAGCTGAACTATGGTCTTTGGTTTACCCACTCAGGACATATTGTGAGACAGATATTGACCCACACCACCGTAAGCTCACTCAGCTCCAGGCTGTGGTCCGATACCTGACTGGGAAAGAGCCGGACTTGGAGTGTGAGTTTTCCTCAACTGTATTTTACATTTTTCTGCAGTATTTTCTATGCAGATGACAAATACTTTAAACAGGAAGTTATGCTCATCCCCTGATTTTAACATGTTTATTATACTGTGGCTAGTTTGGCTAATGTTTTCAACTAAGAGTATACTTTCAACTCTGTTTACCACATTTTACCATGTTCAACAGCACACAGTTATACATAATAAGCGTTTGCTATTCTTAAAGTAAAGGTTTTATTGTTGCATCAGGTGACGAGATACTTCTTCAGCAAGTTCTTTTCGATGCAGTGGTAACAGCACCACTGGAGGCCTACTGGACAGCGCTAACGCTAACCACCCCCGGGTAAGAGGCTTTATTTAATCTCTGGATGTTGTGCATTAAGCAAAGCCAGACTTTTTGTGTCCCTCTTTTATTTTGAAGAACATTTTGGAAAAAAAGGAGTCAGTGTTTATAGTCATTCTTTCTTTGCTTTTATCTCTGTATAGCGTAGATGAAGGCATGGAGTCGGCTTTCCTGGGAACCCGCTCTGGGCTCATGCGTGTGATCAGATATGCAGGAAGTGAGAAACGTGTTGGAAAGTGAGTGAGCTATTTTAAAAAAACAAACAACATATATATATATATATATATATATATATATATAAATGATATTTTTTAATGATCATTTATTATCATTT
>NW_015552598.1:926737-939846 GCF_001515605.1 Sinocyclocheilus anshuiensis | reverse complement strand
GAATTACTGAAATAAATGAACTTTTCCACGACATTCTAATTTATTGAGATGCACCTGTACATACAAAATAATCCAAATTGATTAGAAATATTTGTAATTATAATTTATAATTTATTATCATTAATTAATTTATTTGTGTGTATATATAATGAATGGTAGTAATAGTCCCTGAACGTTGATCACTGGACCGGCTAAAATAAATTTTTAGCGTGATTTGAGATAAAGAAAAAACATTTGATACCATTGCCAAATTTTATTTCTCATTTGAAATATGTTATTGAAACAATATTTTCTAAACAAACTGAGATTTTGGTCTTTCCCCAAATTTCCTGATACTTTGACCTCATAGGAGGTTCTTGACCCCTGTGGACAAAGAGAACCTCTTCACAGTGGACCACTTTCCCATTTGGTATCGCCTGGCAGCTGAAAACAAACCTGGTCAATTCTTCTTCTATGTCCCGCATGATGATATAAACAAAGGTGCTCAAAAAGTCATTGTTAAATGGATTTGTTACAATGTCACAGTTCATCAGCTACAGTAAACTATAACCTCTGTCCAACAGGGAAGAACACTTTTGTGGCGGTAACATCTGTGACAGTTACTGAAGGAAAAAGAACAGCTATTGCTGGAGGTAAGATATCCGTCTGTCATTGTTTATATGCTCAAATCTGATTTTACATTCAACATGTCATTTTGTGATCATTCAGCACGTTATTAATTATTCAAAATGGAGTAGGTTCCAAAAGTTTGAGACCTAGATTTTTTTTGGGCTGATATTAAATATTTGATTGTTTAAAAACACTAATAATTGGTAAACACTGGTAAATATAATCTTTAGCAAATCTGAAAATGAATATGCATTTTTCACACTGTGCAAAATAATGCCTGGTTGAATTTAAAATGATGGATTTTAGTTTTTAGTAGTGCTGTCAAACGATTAATTGCGATTAATCTCATACAAAATAAAAGTTTTTGTTTGCATAATATATGTGTGTGTACTGTGTATATTATGTATATATAAATACACACACAGTATATATTTTGAAAATATTTACATGTATTTACATGTCTACTGTATATTTATATTCATATAATTTATATTGTAAATAAATATATTTAATATATGAACATAACATGATTTTCTGAACTATATACATGCATGTGCGTGTATTTATATATACATAATAAATATAGACAGCACACATACATATATTATGTAAACAAAAACTTTTATTTTGGATGCGATTAATTGTTTGACAGCACTAGTTTTTAGCATATTATTTTTTTATTTATTGTGACCAAATAGTACAGAATTTTAACAACATGAAAATAATAATAAACTTATTTACCATAATTATCAACCAGAATCAGAAGAATCAGAAAGAGCTTTATTGCCAAGTATGTTTGCACATACAAGGAATTTGTTATAGTGTCACAAACTTCCAGTACACGGAGACAACAACAACAACCCTGAGGGGTGCCAGTGCTGGTGGTGCGGTTGTTGGATGTGAAAATCCAACATGTTATGAATGTTAATACTGGTGCATCCCTAATGTAGATATACATTACTTGTATATTAAACATAGATACATATATTTAAAATATTATTCTGTTTCTCAATTTGATAAAAATATACTAATATGCTAAGTAACTACTGATTGATTACAACTATAAGAAATCAAACACAGAGGTGGTTTGTTAGGAGAATTCATAGGAAAATATAAAAGTTTACATAAAATCATATTCAGTATTTTATTTTTTATGTTCCTTAAAGGGGTCCTATTATGCTCTTTTACAAAGTCTTGATTTTGTTTTGGGGGTGTACTAGAACAGGCTCTCATACTAGGTTGTATTTTTCACATATTTTACATTATTACAACACCTCTCTCCCCAGTCTGGCATGAACGGCTCGAATAGTTCCTGAATCAAATGAAGGCCCGCCTTCTGAAATACAAAATGTGCTGTGATTGGTTAGCTGGGCCAGTGTGTGTTGTGATTGGCAGCACTCGGCGCCTGGTCAGGAAATGGATTGCAAGTGACATTGTAATTTAGTTTCTTTTTTCTTGTCTTCACCACCTGGCTACTGTTGTAAAATGTTGAGAGATTCAAACAAAAAGTAATCAATAAATAAAACAAAATAAAAAATAATAAAGACTGCAAGTGACGTCGCTAGCGGAAGTGCAAGTGTCTGAGAGTGCAAGCCTGAGAATGCACGTCTGAGAGTGCAAGCGCCAGCTGCAGCCAGACCCTTCTCGGAATGTCATGTCCCTTACCATAGCCGCCTGCCAGCTTCAGTGTAAATATTGCTTAAAATCAAATCAATTTGAGCGCGATTTAAACCCGGATGATTGTAACCACTCTAAGTTCGTCTGCCTTGGGAAAGCTAGCGTGTCTCTGACACTCCAAGTGATAACACTCGTTGCCTTCTCTAGTGCAGCTCGACCAGGTCTCGTCCCATTCGTCGATATTTGTGATATCACAAATCCCAGAAAATATGCGTTGTAGTCCGAACGAGTCGTTCGTTGTAGTTTTTGTAAAGTGATTTCTGTTAAATAAAATATCTCCATTTGAAGTGGACTTTGAGCTTTGTAACTTTGCAGATCTTTTTTATGCTCAAACAGCAACATTACAGACTAACTAAAGTTGAAAAAGTGAAAAAGCATAATAGGACCCCTTTAAATCTACTTAACAGCTATAGAGTAGTTGAATATATTTGTCTTTTTGAGCCAGTTTGTAGGAGCTGTAATTGCTCCTGAACTACATCGGGTCATTTGCTCTCCAACTCTCGCTCCCAAACAAATATTTATAAATCTATGTACATCAATGATAAACTATAGCTTCTGATAGGTTCCTCATGTGCTTTAAACACACACTTCTGGAGGAAATGCCATCCACACTACGCACTCTGTGGCTTCTCCTCCCTTTCCGATAGTCGGCATCAGATCCTCCTTTTCATCCTGTTCTGGTTCCTTTGCCACCATCAGCGGCTGTTGCTGCTGGCTGTTTCTCTCTGTCAGCTGCTGCTGTTCGTGAGCCATCAGCATTGCGTATATGCAGCCGTAGGTGGCCGTTACCACCATCATCACACACACCACGCCACACACCACCCCAGCTACCACCACCGTGGCAGTCGCTCGACGCACACTCACAAGCCGGTAGCGCTGGCGCATGCAATCTCCGGCCGACCCGGCTGGTACCTGGTGGCCCTTGGCTGCAGATGGGTCCCTGGTCTCCAGATAGAGGGGGTAACAGTGTCTGAACATCTCCATAGGGATACTGCGTAGATCCTTACCATGCAAATTAGCAGGAAAGGAGCAGTTGGCGGAATCTATGCTGCCACCTATGGAATGATAAAAGAGAAAGACATATAACTTTTATGGAAATTGAAATGCAATTTAAACCTCTGGTGCTCCTTATATGGGAGTCATTGTTTAATAATATTTTTTCTTTTGTATTTTGAGAGAATTTCATGGCACTAATTAATATTTATGCAATAGTTATGATAAATTTTTCCCAATTTTTTTCAAATATTTTCTATTATTTTTCAATTATGGCAGTATTTCATGTTACAATAGAGACAATGCCTTTAAAATCCAATTTTTTAAGCCAGATTAGTGCCATCTGATGGGAGTAAAATAAGAAAAACATCTGCAATTCCATGGTTTAGCCCATAGATTCCCATATAGCTCTATATAAAAGGCCTATAAATTCTCTAATTGTTTTTAGACATAAATACTTATTTTTATGAAGTTGTTGGTTTGGATATATATTTAGACATTTTCAAAGACAACTTTTTGTAAAGGTTTAGATTTTATTTGGTTTGAAATGTTGATTTAAAGCGTCAGTTTTTGAATTATTATTACTACAGTCAAACCTGAACACAGAGAAAGCATTTTGTTACACAAAACATTAAAATTCTATAAAAATGTAACAAAAATTAACAGGAATGTTTTTTCATAGCTTAATCCTTCTGGGTCTGATCTGATTTCAACCTCTTATTTCAATTTTCTGACTCGTTATGGCTATACCGTTATAGCCATACCAATTCATTTGAATGTGTATAATTGTGTATGTGTGTGTGTGTCTGTGAGTGTGTGTATGTGTGTGTGTGAGTGGATTTGTTGGTTTTGCACTCTTGATGTTTTAAAGTTTCACCCCGTCATTGCTGTGTACTTTTTTTTCTGCATTGTGGCAGATTTGTAGATTTTACACACAAAAATGTGCAGTTTTTGTCAATTTCCCATTGATTTCCTATGGTAACCTCTTATTTCAGACTCATTTTGGCTATATGATTATAGCCATACCAATTCATTTGAGTATGTTTGTGTGTGTGTGTGTCTGTGAGTGTGTGTTTGAGTGAGTGTGTCTGTTTTGCACTCTTGATGTTTTAGAGTGTAACCCCTTCCTTGCTGTCCGCTTTTTTACTGCATTGTAGTTGAATTATTGCTTTTATTTTACATATTTGCTGTGTTACAGTCACACCATTTCATAGGTGTGCGTGCGTGTGTGTACGCTTGTGTGTGTGTGAGTGGATGTGTTGGTTTGGCACTCTTGATGTTTTAGAGTTTCACCCTGTCATTGCTGTGTACTTTTTTTCTGCATTGTGACAGATTTGTAGATTGTACACACAAAAATTCTCAGAATTTTTGTGTTTTTGTGGATTTCCCATTCATTTCCTATGGTCGGTCATTTTTGACCGAAGACCACAAGTGTGACTATTTTTTTTACAACCATTTAGCCTGTTCGAATCAAGCCCTCAATTTTGTTTGTGTGTTCACATTCCAAATGCCATAAAAGTCACCAAGTTTCGTACCATTCAGATGAAGCTGTGATTTTTAAAAAGTCAAAACAAAAAAATTTTCGGTCAAAAGTGACCGAAGAGCACCAGAGATTAAGATATTAAAATGTAAAATAAAAAAAGTTAAATGTATTGGTCTATGTTAAATATGTAGATAGAGTATATTTTAATTTATATTTTTTATATTATATTATATTATATTATATTATATTAGAATCATATTATGATTAATTTAATGGATTTAATGTTAGTCACTGAACATGGTGGACCATCTTTAAAAAACTGTAAAAAATAGTTTTAAATGCTATAAGTGAATTTAGACATCACAACATTATAATTAACACATCACAGCATTATAACTGACACTATGAAATATGGGTATTCATTTTGAGATTTGCTAAAGATTGCAATTAAGAGTGTTATTGAATTATTGAATTGAATTAAATCATGGCAAAGGTAATCTAAATGTAAAAATAGAGTAAATGAGCTTGCAAATTAAAGTCATCCGGTGAAACAAAACACTTCTTTCTGGTGATATATGGCAGTATTCTCTAATCATTCAGTCAACTTAAACCCTGTCCCTTTATTACAATCGACTGCAACTCACATTCTGATCGGCCTCCTTTCAATCAATAACTGATGCATAGAACCACTTCTCTCTCTACATTTTTTTGATAACTAATTTCATTTTCATTTACATCACAATACATTTGATATGGTTCTGTCGCTACTTTCTTTACATTGTGACTTTAAATCTCTCTAAATCGGCCGATACTGTAACTGATATGGTACAGATAAATATTGTGCATAACTAATTCCCAGCAGTGATAAATGACCTCTCTCACCTGTGTATACAATCCATTCCAGCCAATGCTTGAGGGGAATTAAATTGCAGTTACAATTCCATGGGTTTCCATCAAGCAGAAGTTGCTGTAGAGCGGTCGCTGGCTCAAGTGAAGTCCGCTGCAGAGTTCTCAGCTTGTTGCCCATAAGTGAGAGCCACACTAGATTCTGGAGCCCATCCAGCAGGTGTGTGGGCATGGAGCTGAGACTGTTAAAGGAAAGATCTAGACGCCTAAGCTCAGTCAGGCCTTTGAACTGATCTGGATTCAGTTCCTTAAGAATGTTGTCTCTTAGAACCAGTTCTGTTAGGCTGCCGAGGTCAGAGAACAAGTTAACGGGGAGCCTCACAAGGAGGTTTTCAGAGAGATCCAGGACCTCCAGGTTGTTCAAGTGTGAGAAGCTTGAAGGGAAGACACTGGAGAGAAGGTTTCTGGAGAGGTTGAGATGAAGCAGGGTGCTGAGATTGGAAAAACACCCAAGGTTGATGCTGGAGAGAAGGTTTCTGGAGAGGTCTAGATGTAGCAAGCCACAAAAATGGGAAAACCTCCCAGGTTCCACAGTGGTGAAGTTGTTATTTGAGAGGTTGAGGTAGCTTGTGTCAAAGGGAAGCTGGTCCAGGATAGAGTCCAAGGAAGCCAGTTGGTTAAGGTCACTGCAGTCTGTGTGATTTACATTGCAGGAACAGCCTGATGGACAACTTGTAGATGTTCCACAAGAGCTCAGAAGAGTCATCAAGACACCTGAGGAAACTAGAGAAAATGGAGAGGGTTAGGAAATCGTGAGAGTTGAGAAGGTTGAGGATGTTGTAATAGGTTGAGAATCTTACCTATAATGTTCATGCTGGACCGCATTGTCCACCAAACCCTGCTGTAATGGTTCCTGAGCAAACCTTTGGAGGAACATCCACTGGTCTACACCAAATGAATGCCTTCCTTCTCCATCATGATAAATGCACCAGGAAATTTATTGAATTCACTTGGAATTGCTGTAGTTGTTGCAAAACTGGTAACAAACAAAGCAAACACTGTTAAAAGAATGAGTAAAGAAGGATGGGTGCTATGATGCATGTTCTGCTGGTACAGATTTTATGCAACATTACTAATAAGCTGACTACAATTAAAATGTTCAATGAATGCCCTGTGAAGGCTGAACATATATTACATCATGAGGTCAGCACAACAGCACAGACCTGACATGAATTTGAGTCTTCAGAAGGCAAAGAAATAGTGAAAGAGAGTACTTTGTATAAAAGCTTCCCAGAGGCCCATTGCTTGTTGTGAGAGAAAAAAGCCAAGTGAAAAACTAGAGGCATTGTGAGGTTACTTGCAAAGTATATTTTCAGCTGCTTCACACTTCACATTGGTTGCATTAAACTATCAAGCATTAAACTGTCCACACTATTAGATAATAAATCAGAGCTGAGAACAACATCCGCTTTATCAGTGAAAAGAGGATCAAATTGTGCGTGCTGGAATGTGCACTTTTCATAATACATAAAATTGAATGAAATCTGTTAAAAAAATCCCAGATATTTCTATATCTGATTAAAGTGGAAAGTTCTATAGATCTAGAATAGAAAGAAAACCCTAAAGAAAATTATTAAAAGCATAGATTTAATAATTAAATGGTGTGAATTTATATTATACTAAAATTGTTGTAAAGAAGGCAATTATTCTGTCTAACGAAGTCCTAAATATTGAATAGGACAAACAACGACCACTGTTTTTTTAACCTAATCAGTGAGAAATGATTATGACTGCACTAAAAGCAAATCAGACCTGAAACATACCTTCCAGCAGTCCTCGTAGGGGTCCTCATGATTACTCCTCTCAAGACAGAGTGAGCGAATCAACAGAAAATGAAAGAAACAAGAGGAACTGGCAGCTCACAGCTTGAAAAGTCCAGAGTGTGTATGAGTGTGGGTCACATCAGTAAGTAGGACTAACATTAGAACAGTCTGTGCCTGCCTGCATGGCCAGAGAGAGAGAGATGGATGGACTGAGGAGAGGGCAGAAGAGATAAAACACCAGCTGATACAGCTTAGAAACTGGTAGCCTCTTCAGTTTTTTCATGACTCTTTGTGGTAGCTTATGATGTTGAACATATAAGGATTAATCGTGTGATATACAGCGTCAACAGATGTTGTCAAGCAAAACATTAATACAGGGTTCTTACGCTCATGGAAAACCTGGAAATATCAGGGAATTTTAAAATGCAGATTTCCAGAGATAGAAGAATCATGAAAATTCATAGAAATATTTATGGAAATTGTTAGCAAAATATTTATTTATCTTGTTATGAAAAGATCTAAAATATTTACTTCATTTGAAATTGTGAGTACAGTCTCAATAAAAGATTTTTGTCCAAAATATATATTTTTTTGTAATGCTCAGCACAGAAAAATATTTAATTGACTAGAAATATGAATGAAATCTCTATAATATTATATAAAAAATATCCAGTAATCACAAACAACTGAAAAATAATGGAAAAAATCATAAAATATTTAATATATTATAATATTATATTATATATTTATATATTAAATATATTATTATAAAAGTATTTATGGAAGTTGTCATCAAAATATTATTTTGTTATGATTATGTGTTGATATGACCAGCTCTAAAATATTTAATTTCACTAGAAATTGTCTATAAAAGGATTTTAAAGTCGCTGGAAACATTATTGTAAATATTTATGGTTGTTTTTATCCAACATATATATTTTTTGTAATGCTGTGCACAAAAATATTTAATTGACTGGAAATAAGAATGCAACCTCTATAAAAGGATCTTAAAAGTTTTCTGATTTTCCTTTTTCTTCCATGTGCAGCTATTGGAATGCAAGCATCCCTGGACTTGCTGGAGAGAGTGCTCCTGTCTATTGCCAAACAAGTGAGTTTTACCTCAAAAATATTCATATTAGATATTTGATATAATATGTAATATGTGTACATTTTCTGTTGAATTTTTGTACATTTCCTTCAACCCAAAAACACTATGCAATGCTATGAGTAATTCAAAATGAAACTCATCAATAAAAAAAATCAATACGGAAAATTCCTTCATGTTAACACACCACACTGTACTGAGCTGTACTTTACCGACTTTTCTTGAGTGTGTGTAGTGTAAAGGGAGACTCTATGACAACAATCTAGCAAATATTAAGTGTTGTGGTCCTGAACTGACGAATGAGCAAATAGTGTTTGTCACTGGAGATTTCTAAGCGTACATGTACATGCTCACGTCTGCAGGCCTCCAAGCAATTTATCAAGATGCTTGCTCCTTACCAAACACTTTTTTATTCAGTGCGACTTGCCATATGACTTATGGTCCCTTCTGGGGTTTAAACCTAGGACTTTTCAAACACCACCCCTGTTTCACACAAGGACTCTTTTCTTGTAGTTTTTGTCATCTAGTGCAACACAACTCTCCAAAACATTTAACCTTTTCCTACTCGTTTTCTTATTCTTCTTCCCTTATTTACTCTGGTCAGCCAAACAACACAGATGTAAGTATTGCATTGTTATTTCTAAGGCATGTTCAACTAATATGGTACACTTTGGTGTCCCATTACTTTTTTAAGTACACACAACCCCCCACAAATTTAGGCATGCACCAAATTAGTTGCAATTTTTATTTACAACCACCATTTGTTAGCAAAAAACTATTTTTAGGCCCTAATTTGTACCCCATTCATAGTGTCGTAATGTACAGTTAATTGAGTAATTTCACAACTGTAGTGTTTTCTTAGTATAATGCATTTGATAAAATGTTCTTGTCCATTTACTAAAGCCCTCGCGGTTGCCTTCTTCCTCTTTGCAGTGCAGTGATGTGGACGGGATATGTCCTCTCAGCTGTGAGAGCGTTGTGAGTGAAGCTAATTGACTCTTCTTTGTGTTATCTTTATGTAATCTGAATCGTTGTTCTGAATCAGTTTACACGAACCGATTCACTAGAATGAATTCTGATCCAGTTCAACAAGGGAGATTGTCAATTCTAATCCATCTCTGTTTTTCACAGGATGTGAACTGTTACCTTGTTGACAATAATGGCTTCACACTGGTCTCAAAGGAAAAAGGGGATGTGAGTATTTTAAACAGTTCATTGAACACACATTGACCTTTTGTGACAACATGCCCCAACAGCATTTATTCACAGAATAGAAGCTAGAAGATGTTGACTTGTGTTAGGTGACGGCTTTAGCTGTGCTCAGGTGTTTCCAGTGCCCAGGGGGTTTGGTGTGAAGGGCAGGTGACAAGATGAGGACTCGATAATGTACCACAAGCTTGTCCTTGGAGCGAATAGATGGGGTCTCAAATGAGACGGTGATTGAGAGAATGAAAATGGACCTGGTGAAAGTGGATTAGCTGGGAAAGGTTGCCACATCTTTTTAAATTTTATCTTTTGGGCTTTATTTATAGGACAGTAAAGTGCATACAGAAAATAGGAGCATCGTATGACAACAATCTAGCAAATATTAAGTGTTGTGGTCCTGAACTGACGAATGAGCAAATAGTGTTTGTCACTGGAGATTTCTAAGCGTACATGTACATGCTCACGTCTGCAGGCCTCCAAGCAATTTTTCAAGATGCTTGCTCCTTACCAAACACTTTTTTATTCAGTGCGACTTGCCATATGACTTATGGTCCCTTCTGGGGACTTTTCAAACACCACCCCTGTTTCACACAAGGACTCTTTTCTTGTAGTTTTTGTCATCTAGTGCAACACAACTCTCCAAAACATTTAACCTTTTCCTACTCGTTTTCTTATTCTTCTTCCCTTATTTACTCTGGTCAGCCAAACAACACAGATGTAAGTATTGCATTGTTATTTCTAAGGCATGTTCAACTAATATGGTACACTTTGGTGTCCCATTACTTTTTTAAGTACACACAACCCCCCACAAATTTAGGCATGCACCAAATTAGTTGCAATTTTTATTTACAACCACCATTTGTTAGCAAAAAACTATTTTTAGGCCCTAATTTGTACCCCATTCATAGTGTCGTAATGTACAGTTAATTGAGTAATTTCACAACTGTAGTGTTTTCTTAGTATAATGCATTTGATAAAATGTTCTTGTCCATTTACTAAAGCCCTCGCGGTTGCCTTCTTCCTCTTTGCAGTGCAGTGATGTGGACGGGATATGTCCTCTCAGCTGTGAGAGCGTTGTGAGTGAAGCTAATTGACTCTTCTTTGTGTTATCTTTATGTAATCTGAATCGTTGTTCTGAATCAGTTTACACGAACCGATTCACTAGAATGAATTCTGATCCAGTTCAACAAGGGAGATTGTCAATTCTAATCCATCTCTGTTTTTCACAGGATGTGAACTGTTACCTTGTTGACAATAATGGCTTCACACTGGTCTCAAAGGAAAAAGGGGATGTGAGTATTTTAAACAGTTCATTGAACACACATTGACCTTTTGTGACAACATGCCCCAACAGCATTTATTCACAGAATAGAAGCTAGAAGATGTTGACTTGTGTTAGGTGACGGCTTTAGCTGTGCTCAGGTGTTTCCAGTGCCCAGGGGGTTTGGTGTGAAGGGCAGGTGACAAGATGAGGACTCGATAATGTACCTCCAAAACATTTAACCTTTTCCTACTCGTTTTCTTATTCTTCTTCCCTTATTTACTCTGGTCAGCCAAACAACACAGATGTAAGTATTGCATTGTTATTTCTAAGGCATGTTCAACTAATATGGTACACTTTGGTGTCCCATTACTTTTTTAAGTACACACAACCCCCCACAAATTTAGGCATGCACCAAATTAGTTGCAATTTTTATTTACAACCACCATTTGTTAGCAAAAAACTATTTTTAGGCCCTAATTTGTACCCCATTCATAGTGTCGTAATGTACAGTTAATTGAGTAATTTCACAACTGTAGTGTTTTCTTAGTATAATGCATTTGATAAAATGTTCTTGTCCATTTACTAAAGCCCTCGCGGTTGCCTTCTTCCTCTTTGCAGTGCAGTGATGTGGACGGGATATGTCCTCTCAGCTGTGAGAGCGTTGTGAGTGAAGCTAATTGACTCTTCTTTGTGTTATCTTTATGTAATCTGAATCGTTGTTCTGAATCAGTTTACACGAACCGATTCACTAGAATGAATTCTGATCCAGTTCAACAAGGGAGATTGTCAATTCTAATCCATCTCTGTTTTTCACAGGATGTGAACTGTTACCTTGTTGACAATAATGGCTTCACACTGGTCTCAAAGGAAAAAGGGGATGTGAGTATTTTAAACAGTTCATTGAACACACATTGACCTTTTGTGACAACATGCCCCAACAGCATTTATTCACAGAATAGAAGCTAGAAGATGTTGACTTGTGTTAGGTGACGGCTTTAGCTGTGCTCAGGTGTTTCCAGTGCCCAGGGGGTTTGGTGTGAAGGGCAGGTGACAAGATGAGGACTCGATAATGTACCACAAGCTTGTCCTTGGAGCGAATAGATGGGGTCTCAAATGAGACGATGATTGAGAGAATGAGAATGGACCTGGTGAAAGTGGATTAGCTGGGAAAGGTTGCCACATCTTTTTAAATTTTATCTTTTGGGCTTTTATTTATAGGACAGTAAAGTGCATACAGAAAATAGGAGCATCAAAATGGAGAATGACATCCTTTATACAAATGAATATGATGCTTGCATACAATCGTTGACCAACAGAAGGCTGCTTGATTTAAAAGTAATTTCCGTGGGAGCTGTGCTTCATACTGTACATTGATACACTATTGACAATACACAATGGACTAATCAATGTGACCTTACCTTTATACATTCTGAGTAGCACACAACTTAGTTCAAGTTTACCAAAACAATTAAAACTTCCTGAAAATGTGCTCACCCTCTGGGCATTCAAGAATGAGATAAGTTTGTTTCTTCATTGGAACAGATTTGGAGAAATTTAGCATTACATCACCAATGGATTCTCTGCAGTGAATGGGTGCCATCAGAATGAGAGTCCAAACAGCTGATAAAAACATCACAATAATCCACAAGTAATCCACACCACTCCAGTCCATCATTTAACATCTTATAAAGTGAAAGGCTCTATGTTTGTAATCATTTGTGTTTGTAAATCCATTAAGTTTTTAACTTCAAGCAGCTGCTTCCAACTAAAATACAAGTCCTCTATCCATAATATTGCTTTCTCCAGTGAAAAAGTCATCTTGTCTGAATCAGGAGAAGAATATGGATAGATCAAGCACCATTTACAATCAAAAAACAGTACAAAACAGTTATAAACAAATATGTTGGTGGATTTTGATGTGAGAGAACTTTTTCACTGGAGTAAGTGTTATTATGGATTATGGACTTTATTTTGTATTTTAGCCAGAAGTGACATTTTAATGTTAAAATGTTTTAAAGGGGTCATATGAAGTGATTTCAAGTTTTCCTTTCTCTTTGGAGTGTTACAAGCTGTTTGTGAATAGATTAGATCCCTAAAGTTGCA
>NW_015552598.1:885752-926673 GCF_001515605.1 Sinocyclocheilus anshuiensis | reverse complement strand
ACTCACAGTCTGTAAGTACGTTTTCATATTTAAAGGATTTGCCACTGATGATTCAAAACACGAGTCCGATCACAAATGCAAATGCAGACATGGTTTTATGTTTACACGGCGTGATGCAATGCAATGCGTAAAAAGACAGTACAAGTCATTATAATCCGTAATTATGTCCCCACTGGATGCTACAAATGCCTCGTTTATAATGGGTTTTAATGTTTTTGTCTCGTCGCTCCGGCCGGACACGGGGGCGTTAAGGGGCGTAACATTTCCGTCACAAGCTTGAGGTATTCGGCCAATCACAATGCACTGGATAGCTGGCCAATCAGAGCACACCTCGCTTTTCAGACCGATGAGCTTTGTAAAAATCGACGCGTTTCAGAAAGGCGGGGCATAGAGGAGAAACAATAATGTACAGTATGTGGAAAATAATGTGTTTTTTTAACCTTAAACCGCATAAACACATTTCATTACACCAAATACACAAAATAATGTTTTTTAGCAACGTCATATGACCCCTTTAATGATGTATTTCTTTCTTACAATCATGAAGATTATCACTTCGCAAGACATTTAATTGATGTACTGGGGTTTTTTATTACTTGGATTACTTGTGGATTATTGTTTTTATCAGCTGTTTAGACTCTCATTCTGATGGCACCCATTCACTGCAGATGATGCATTGGTTGAGCAAGTGATGTAATGCTAAATTTCTCCAGATCTTTTCTGAAGAAGAAACAAACTCCTATAATTCTTCAGTGGCCTGGGGTGAGTACATTTTCAGAAAGTTTACTTTTTTTTGTGAACTATTCCTTTAATTCACTGTTCAGCTTCATCAAAAACCATATAGATTTTTCTTCTTTAAAAACATTGTTTAGTGCATTGTTAATTATAAATCATGATATTTTAGTCAACAGTATGTTTTATTTAAATCATTATGATAAATGTCATCATTATTGTTGATTTATGTATTAGATTAATTGTGTATTATTGTATTTGGTTGCATATATCCATATGCTGACAATGGTCTCATACCATAACCGCAGCTGTTTGTTGCAACACATGCATTGTAGCTATGTGAGCAGTAGCCAGGAGATGAATGCTTATGGAGTCTAATCCCAGATTGCCGTGGGGCAGACAGGGCAGATTCAGGCATCTGTTTGCACAACTGGATCACTGCACATCTGTCTGTCTATGAGCGTGTAGGTGTGTGTGTGTTTATTCATCATGGGATTCAGAAATGATTTCATATTGTGTCATACTGTATATCTAAACCTGAATAATCCTTCAGTCTGCTGTATGTATGCTTTAGTCTCTGTGTCCTTTCACACAGGTTGGTAAATTCTTTGGGGAAATAGACGGATCTGTCATGGCCCAGTTACTAAAATCTGGCCTGTTTAAAAGGTAACTGGTCTCCTCAGAGTTTTTTTATATAATATAATAAAGTTTTTTTTCTTTGGTGAATTATTCCTTTATAGTTTCGTGGTACTTTCAAAATCTGAGCATGAAGTAATGCTGTATATTGTCCTACAAGGGTGACTCTGTATGACTACCAGGCCATGTGTAAGAACGCCCATCATCACACTAGTGGAGCTCGACCACTGCTCAGCGTATGTACACCTTAGCATCTATTAGAGAGAAACTATTCTTTATAGTGCATAATGCAGTCTATATTGTACTGACACTGTTGACAATCCACCTCTGTTCACCTCACAGCCTTTCTATGGTGTGCTGGCATTAGTAAAGTGGTTCTTCTCACATTTTGTGATGTAAGTGCTGTTTGAGGTTGTGAAACCAGGGGGAACATGAGCTATTTTATTCATTTGAGATGTAATTTGATTTGCCAGTAAAAATTTATCCTCAATTTTAAACTTACAGGCTTCTGTTGGAGTTCAACATCTGTGGTCTTTGGCATAATGACTATGTTGTGGATGGTAAGTTAGGAAGTTATGAAGGATGTAACGTTTTTGTTTTTGTTCAAACTTCAGAAATCCTCAAACACCCAGACATGTAAACCTCATCTCCATCTCAGTTTAATTTAATGTATCATTTTATGTAGTGTCAGTCTCTCATTTCTTCATTCTCCATTTCCATTGTTGTTCATCATTTTGCTGTAATTGTTTCTCATTGACACTGTTCAGCTAAAGCTGGGTTTCACGCATGTAAGTATCCACATGTGTACATGAGCAAATGTCCTTCATTTAGTTTGTGCCTTTCTATAGCCAGGATCCAAATTAGAGCCTGATAATTTGTAGCTAATGAAATTACTTAGTCATCTGTAGTGACTTTGGCATAGATCTAGGTTTTCTTGACAAAATATTAGTCTAGTCTGGTCTCATACCATAAGAAGATCCTGATTTATTATCACAACGAAATCTCCACAACACAAAAGAAACAAGCTGCAACACAACGCAATTAACACAAAACAATGGAAACAAACGTAACACAATGAAAAAAAGTCGCAACACAATAGAAACAAGACGCAAAACAACAAAATTAGCACAACACAACAGAAACAAGGTGCAACACAACGCAATTAACACAAAACAATGGAAACAAATGTAACGCAATGAAAAAAAGTCGCAACACAATAGAAACAAGACGCAAAACAACAAAATTAGCACAACACAACAGAAACAAGGTGCAACACAATGGAAAAAAGTCACAACACAATAGAAACAAGCCGCAAAACAACAAAATTCGCACAACTCAACGGAAACAAGGCACAACACAACGGAAACAAATGCAACACAATAGAAACAAGCCGCAAAACAACAAAATTAGCACAACTCAACGGAAACAAGCCACAACACAACGAAATTAGCACAACACAACGAAATGAGTCCTATGCATTGTGTCGTGGCGATTTTGTTGTGTTGTGCACTACTGGACCACCATATTAATCAGAGATTCTTAAACAGTTGTGCTAAAACATTGTATTGCTAACAAAGTAATGACTGCTTTACTGACCTAGACCTGACCAGTGGTTTTTTAAATGAACGTTTTAATGTGAAAGGCCTCTAAATTTGATCATAATATTAAGGCAGACAAATATATTATGCACACTATATATTCATAAAGGCAACATTTTAAAAAGCAGAAAGAATACTTATAAAATTATTAAAATAGATATTTCTAAAAGTATAAAAACATTTTATATATACGTTATTTTATACATTTGGATACATTTTACTTTTTATTTCATATATATTTATATATATAATATATAATATATATATATGAAACAGTCTTTAGAAAGCTGAAAAATATAATATTAGCACATTTGTTCCCAATTTAATTTGACTTTTTATATATATATATTATTTCCAATATTATGTTTAAAACCCCATCTTAAAAAACTCTGGACTACAGACAGCTGAATCTGTTTTCTATCTGTTCTAATGTAAATCTTGTCCTCTCCAGCACACAGACAGAAGAAGGTGGAACTAATGCAGCCTTGTAACACAGAGTATCCCGGCTTCATGTACGACACTTCCATCAGAGAGACCAACAGCATCATCAAATGTGGCCGTTGTCAGAAGTACGTCCATCAGTCAGACTGTCTTCAGATGGGTGGATTTGTGCCAGTAACAATTTGTCAATGTCTCTCTCTTTCTCTGTCATATTTCAGGATGTTTGTCCTACAGCAGGTTCCTAACAGTAACCTGGTCATGCTGGTGGTCCAGGCCGACTGCGACTGCTCCCGACAGTATGCTCCCATTACACTCGCGCCCAGAGAGGTCAAATATATCCTTCCATGATGATGAGTTTCTTGTATTTGAAATGTGGTTTGGTTAAACCTTGTGAAACTGAGGTATTCTTAACTCCACTGAACATAACGCCACAGTTAAGTGCAACAGGATGAAATCTCAGAAGATTCGCAGACGACCAGAGTCTTGTCACGCATACCATCCTCATGTAAGCCACCACAATCATACAGTGCATGAACAAGTGTGCATATATATGACATAATATTAAATTAAATGACTTTTTTTGTTGTATTTTTGTTCTTACAGGAAAATGCCAAGGATTGTGGTGGAGCATGTGGCATAGCAGTATCTCTCGCACTCTACTTCATATGTTTGGCCACTTCATTGGCTCTCCACTGAATAACAAAATATCCTTCTGCCATGACTGCTGTCTCATAGTGGACCCTAGGACCACAAAACAGGACACTTGTGATGGTCAACTATGGATCTCTAGCATCAGGAATTCAACAACAAAAAAAAAAGGTTTACACTACGTAGTATTTGTTATTATGATTTAAAGGGATAGTTCACCCAATAAAAGTGGAATGACATAAGGGTGACAGAATTCGTTTTTTGATGAACTGTCCATTTAATTTGCATCATACACTGTAGTTCTGTCCCCTATTGGACTCAATATGACACTGCACAGATGATATTTTTCTCAGTGGGAGCTACAGCCGGAGATATAATCTTAGATTGTCTCGTGTGACTTGATGTTATACATCAGATCTGCTATTCTCTTAATTTTTTATGTTTAGGATTACGATGAATGTTTCTAAGCAAATATAGAGCAGTGGCAACTAAACTGCTCTTTATTTTCATGATGGTTACTACTTAATGTTTTTCATTGAGCCGCATTTTCAGAAACTCTGTAATGAAAAGCATTTCATATGTTGTGTGAGAAGGATAGTTTAATAATTTTTTAAAATTTATATATGTGTGTATTTTAGTATCTGTAAGCTTATTGATCCGAGACCAAGTCTTTAAATATGGCTTGACAGTGGTTGAGAAATGTTTTGTGTGAGAACAGAAAATAGTGAAAGATGGAATTACTCAGTGTTTGTATGATTAAAAGTGCAGAAAGTGTGAACAATTTTTTATTTGAACGTTTTGTTGAAGGCAGCAACATACCTCCCCACAGAGAGGTAGAGAGCACCTACAAAGAGAGGAAAATAAGACTGTTAAAGAACATTTTCGTTGAAATAAAATAATCAAAATAAAATTCAACTTATTTTCAGTGCAGAAAGTGTGAAGTTTTTATTTGAAATTTTTTGTTTTAATTATTTAATTTTAATTATTTTAATTTTGTGTTAATAATTATATATCGACTCTTGTTATCCAGAATTAGTTGCCAAGGAAACATTTTAAAATTAAGCTTTTTTTTTTTTAAGATTAAATTACTAAAACTAAAGAGAGCCTTCTGAAAGTGCTTAAAACATCAACAAACTATGTTGTTAGCAGTGTTGGGCAAGTTGCTCTGAAAATGTAATCAAATTACTGATTACTGATTACTCCTACATCTCAGTTCATCGCAATCTCACAAATCTCTGTTATAACACAATAAATATATGCATAATGAATCTTTCATAATGTCTACAATTCGTGTCTACAATGCTCATGATAGACGATGAAGCGCTATATGCACAGGATATTTAAAACGTAGCCTACAAATGTAGCCTATTGGTTACAACTAGACGGCAAAAGTTATTCTCCGCTCTTCAAACACACAAAAAACATTAGCCTTTATAGACAGTGTTTTAGTGAAGAAAACGCTGTACTTATTCAAACATCATTTATTATTTACCCTTGCATTGCGAACAAGCCGAGATCTGTCTCCAGGCTGTGCGCGCTGCGCGGCGCTTTGCTCTGAATGGAAGCAGGGTGACGTTACGAGGTTTTGCTGACAGTTTGAGGATCCATAGCGTTAAAAAGTTTAGTGACAAGCTCTTTTGAATGCTTTTCATTGGTTAAATATTTGTAAAACCCTCAAACAGACATAAGGAAGACCAATAGCAGTGATTTAAAACAATAATAACGAAATATAATAGAGTTTGGATTTTCCACGGCACACCTCACTGGGCTAGGGTATGGCGACTGCCATACTCTCCCATACGGAAACGCCGCCCCTGCTTGTAACTATACTCTAATTACTATTTAGAAAATTATAACGCGTTAAATTACTCCGTTACTAAAAAACTAATCAAATTACAGTAACGCGTTACTAAGTAATGCGTTACTGCCCAACACTGGTTGTTAGTAACTAAAACTATGACTAATAAAAAACATTTATGTTAATTGTAAAAATGTTATCTGAAAAAAAATAAAATATTCAAAATCTATATATTTTCAGTTAGTTGCCATTTCTAATTTGAGCTTAGTTCAAGTTGGAGTACCACAACTACTAAAATTTGAATAAGTACATTAATGATACTAAAATAACACCGCAACAAAGAAACATAAGCAATAGTTTCCTCCACAGCATCTCACCGAGTCCCAGAACAGAGTCTTGTTGAGCTGAATTTCAAAGTCTTCCCTCAGGAAACTGACATCTCCTCCAGTGTAACCTGCCAGTTCCTAACAGACCATAAAAATGAAGTAAATAATGACAGTATTGGATAAGCTATTTCTTACAAGGACAACAACTGATTCAAACAAACCTGGTTGATCTTCAATAAGGCACCTTTTCTTGGAAGAATGGTAGAATTGCGTGTGTCGATGACCATTGTGTGCTGTGAGGAAAATATCATATATTTAAAATCAGATATCAATGATTGTAATAACAAGTTTCAGAGAAGAGACATACGGAAAGTGAGGACTTCAGGGACTGGCCACTCTCCTCCCTGACAGCGAAGGAGGCCGTACGGGCCAAACAGCCCAGCTCTCTCCACACGCCCTCCCACTTCAAAGTGTGATTTGTCCTCCAGATGGGGAACTGGTGATTATAGACCAAACAATCGCTAAATACATTAGATATATAGTAAAGTATATACATATAGTATATACATATATACATATAGTAAAACTTTTGACGTTATGGGCCAGATTTACTAAACAGGGCAAATTAGCGCCAGAGCGCAATTCTAAAACAGCATGATGGGCGTGGAAATCTCTGCGGGGGATTTACTAACAATGCGCAAATTAAAAAACATAGAAGCCAATCGTACTCGCAGAGCCAATGCTCATCAGGTGCGGGTGATCTAACGTTACTTGAAAGTGAAAGTGAAGTGACATGTGGTCAAGTGACCCATACTCTATACCCATACCTAAATGCTCTGCATTTATCCCATCCAAAGTGCACACACACAGCAGTGAACACACACACACCGTGAACACACACACACCCGGAGCAGTGGGCAGCCATTTATGCTGCGGCGCCCGGGGAGCAGTTGGGGGTTCGGTGCCTTGCTCAAGGGCTCACCTCAGTCGTGGTATTGAAGGTGGAGAGAGCACTGTACATTCACTCCTCCCACCTACAATCTCTGCCGGTACGAGACTCGAACCCGCAACCTTTGGGTTATGAGTCCGACTCTCTAACCATTAGGCCACAGCTTCCCCGTACTTACGACAAAGGCGCAAAATAGTTTAAGACATGCTTTATTTTTCAATAATGGCGCAAATACCAGTAATTTGACGAGGGCAAACATTAGTAAATCGCGTTGCGTGATTCATTTTAATACTCTCCACCCATTGAAAGGGAAACTCCTACAAATGCATATTCAATAAGGTCAGGCGCAAAAATAACTGTGTCCACGCCTTTTTAGCGCTAATTCTTCACTGCGCGTCTTTAGTAAATCCTGACGGTACTGTTTTAACGCCAAAAGATGGTTTGCGCTGGTGCAAGCTGTTAGTAAATCTGGCCCTATATCTACTAAAACTTAATTATTTATGACATAATATTTGGTTTGGTAAAGAGAAAATAAATGTAAAAATAAATAAAATGAGATCAAATAAAATAAAAAATATTATACAAATTTAAATAAATACATTTAATTTTATTCAAAATAATTATAATAAAATAAATCCTTTACGCTGAACTCGGTGGAGACCCCTCGGTCCGTTTCTCTGAGTGAGCTCCATGGGAACTGGCCCGTGACTTTATACAAGTTAATGGAGAAGCTGAAAGAGTGAGTGAGTGTCAACAGCAAACCTGGGAAAACCTGTTCACAAAATTCACAAACAACCACTGAAACGTGATTAGTAATCTAGTAATCACAGCTATACTGTACATATAAAAAATTCAGTCATTATTTCAAAAGGTTGATGAATTTTTGGGTAAAGTTTGGGTCGGACATATAGAAGATATTGTCCTTTTTTTATTGTGAATACGCTTTAGTTGTCATTGTACGGTGGCCGAGAGAGCTCAACGCGCTGCAACTTAAGAAAACACATGCAAATTGAAAAAACACCAGCAAATTAAGAAAGTGTTCTGGAACAGTGTTGTAAATACAACTTAACCACTGATTTCTAGTCGTGTCCTTCCAAAAGAGCCGGCGGCTTGAGTGAGCGGAGTTCCGGCTTGAGTGAGCGGAGGCCGGCGGGCTTGCGGCAACCACATGTGACGATCCCGGGCTGGACTCCGCTTCGTCCACGGTGAAAGCCGATCTGGCGATCGACAGCGCAAAGTTGAAGTATTTCCTCAGCGACCAGCACGGATCAGATCCAGGCATGACGAAGCGATATCGTCCTCTTTTGGAAGGCCAAAGAAAGTAGTTTCGCTTTCACAATGAACCACACAGCGCCTTCATGACATGGCGGTGGCGGCGGCAACAACAATACTACAGCAAGAATAAAAGTTACGCCTTCTTTCTTTGCGTGAACATTTGGGTGGCATTATGCAAATCTTCTCACATCGTGACGTAGATATGTGGGGGCGTGTTAGAACAAGCCGTTTTAGGTAGGCGTGGTTGACTCTTAACTTTTATAAAGAATATCTCTTTGGATTTGAGACTTTAGTCTTTGCAACTTTACAGATCTTCTTTATGCACCAAGAGCTTGTAACACTCCAAAGAGAAAGGAAAAATTGAAATCGCATCATATGACCCCTTTAACCCCTAATGAATATTATGTCAAGTTTGTTTACTAATGAGAAATGTACTCAACTTTAATGACTAACTTAGCCAACATGACATTTCTAACAAATCAAAATGTAATTTTTAAATAGAAATCTTCACCACCAGGCCAAGAAACATACTTGCGCTCAAAGTGTCCAGGCTGGGGCTTGAAGAATGACAAGCCATATGAGGTTTCCTTAGTCCCATAAGAGAACTGGAAGGTCAGCTTCTCTGCACGGCCAAAAACATTGGGCAATTTCAGACCCAGCACCTGAAACGAGAACCAGAACAACACTTCTGTAAATAATTTTGGTTTCTCAATGTACTAGACACACAGCCCACAGTGACGATGCAGGAGTCAGTAGCTCACCATGCTTCCCTCGTTGTTCCCAACCATGGTGTTGTAACTTCCCGTCATTCTTCTCAGCTCCTTCACCTCAAATGTCACATCTAGTCCATTCGGCAGCGCATTAGCACCTAATGTTTTGAGAGGAATTCAGACTTTGATGCATCACTTTGATTATTGGTTATTTACCACTGGTTGTTTGCTTATTTGTCATACCTTCAGCAGTGTCAATGACAACTTCCACATGTCTGAATATCCCCATACGCAAAAGTCTCTGTCTGGCCTCATGGGACTTCTTCATTACCTGTAACATAATTATAAAGAAGTTTAATAGTTTAAATCTAGTAAAAAAATATGTAATACAATTTTAATAGTGTAATTTATCCACAAGCAGCATCTATATAAAGTGATACTCACATCAATCAAGCTTTTGGCACGGAAAACATCTGCAATCTCATATGTTAAAATGTCTTCCTTTGTTCTCCCAAGGCCATCGATGTGCACATGCTGTACTACAACCTAAACAATTGAAATACATATGAAAACACCAATATGCCTGGTACAAAACCACATTTATGTACAAGCAGTGGATAGAAAAATCGCATAAAATCCATCTCACGTCTTTATTTTCAAGAACTTCCTGTTTCTCTTCATGCTCTGGTTCTCCCAGGTCCATGTCATCTGCTTGAACCCCCAGCTCAGGTCCTTGCATAGGAAGGGGGTCCAGACTCTGGTTCAACAGATATGTAGAAGTGAGTGAGTTTTTAGATCTATTATGTTATTATATTAAGCATGCTCAGAGAACCTGATATCTCTTATAAATTATCGTAGCAACACGGACAATGTGTAAAACTACAACAGATACTATAAAAGTGTGCAGGTAAGTATTGTATGACAGCACTAACGTTAGTTTGTTCATATCCAATGCTATACGAGTCTGTTTAAAGTGAGAGTGAGCGTTTATATGTGCAAAGATGATTTATTATCTTATTGACATACAGTTAATCCGGATTAACGTGGAGTAACGTTACTAAACGTCATCCTGAACTCGGCCTGTCATTCAAAGACTCTGTTCAGAGGTCATTCCTTTAGCTTCTACAACAGCTCTGGAAAAATGCGCTTACCCTGGCATACACAGTCCCCATGTTTAAAAAAAACTTTTTACATTCAAATGTCCCCAATATTATAATAAACAGTTCAGTTTAATACAGAACAATCCGCGGTCTGTCTCTGGCACACTACAACAATCTCCCGGTGGCCGCCATGACACTTGGTAACCATGCCCATTGGGAATGATGATTGGCGGAGGAGGACAGAACAACTACGTCATGCTCGTCACTATTTTCCTTAAAAGAATATGGAGACAAATTGCAGTTTAAGTTACATTCCATACGAATCTACACTCTTTATCCTTCGGTCCTATCGTTTTTTAAAAATATTTTGTGAGTTTTTTCGCTTTTTCAGTAGAACATTGTGGACAACTTGATTACTGGTTGGTTAAGCGTTCCAGGAGGCGGAGCCAACTCCTGATTTGATTGACAGCCAGTTGCCAGACCATATCCATGGGAACAGCAAAGCGTCCTCGACTGGCTGAAGAGGTGTTGTGTTCAAGTTTTTAAATTTGAACAACGACAGTGTAAATACGAATTTAACACAAGAATGCGTCCGAGGTCCGCTGTGGAGAGTTGGGTTAGTATGAAGACACTTTACTAATATAATTTCTGAATGAAAAATTGGCAGGTTGAACTGCCAATTAAACAGGATCTCTTAGGACGCTACTTGTCCTTTAAATTTTAATAAAAACATTCTAAAGGTTTCAAATAAGTTAAAACTTTGTATATTGGAGACTAACATTACAATACAATATATTAAATAAATATAATAGATTATATAATAATTTAAAAAATGACAAAGGAAACAACCAATATTGTATTTCAAAAAAGCTGTTTTAAAAAAAAAAAGTTTTTAATGGTTACATTCAGGTGTCACCTTCCGCACAGATGCCTCAAATCTCAAGCCATATAGATCTGAGGCCTATGACACAAGGGCTCGCCATCATCCCCAGGGCTAAGAGTGCGTCTCGGATCTCCTCAGGAGAATTCTCAAGGAGGAACACAATCAAGTCTGACTCTGGTATGGTCTATGCTGTTTATTTTCTTGGTAATGGTGGAAAGCATGTTGTTGAGGAGATATCTTATTTTATTACTTCTTCTTTACAGCCTCCTCTGTGCAGTCGGTGGCAGATGAGAATCTTTCTTTGATGGACATTGAGAAACTACTCTTGGAGAGAGTCAAGGACAAAAAAGAGGACTTGAAGGCTGCTTTTGAAGCCTTTGACCAGGAAGGCAACAAAGCTGTCACCAAAGGAGAGTTCAGGCGTGTAATCGAGGGGTTTCTTGTTCCACTCACTGAATCTCAGTTTGAGGGTCTGTTGGCAAAGGTGTGTTCATTTAGAATGACAAAAGTCACCCACTTCCTTCAGTGCACTTGCTGTAATGTTATAATGTGGTACTTCACTCTTAAAAATAAAGGTGCTTCACGATGCCATAGAAGAACCTTTTTTTGTCTAAATGGTTCTATGAAGAACCTTTAACATCTGAAGAACCTTTCTGTTTCACAAAAGGTTCTTTGTGGTGAAGAAAAGGTTCTTCAGATTATAAAAAGGTAAGAAAGAGATGGTTCTTTAAAGAACCTTTGACTGAATGGTTCTTTGTGGAACCAAAAATGGTTCTTCTATGGCATCGCTGTGAAGAACCTTTTAAGCACCTTTATTTTTAAGAGTGTTAAGCTGTGATTTTTTTCATATTATATGTTTCATATTTTCACTCATTTCAACTTCATTAAAATATCTTTATTAGATTGACTTAAGAGAAAATGGAACAATTTCTTACATGGAGTTTCTCAGAAGATACTGCAAAATTTCATCTGTAGTAGGCAGGTAATGTATGTTTTTGTGGATGTTTTCTCAATTATTACATTTCCTTCACATATACACTCCATTTTTAAATGTTTGGGGTTACTAAGATGCTCACCCACGCTATTTGATCAAACATACTGTAAAACTAACAATAATGTGAAATATTACAACTGTTTTCAGTTTCATTATATTTTAAATCTAATTTTTTCCTGTGATGCAAAGCTGAATTTTATAATATTTCTTCATATATATAACATATAATTTCTTAACAGAAACAGGAGTGGAAGTTACAGAAACTTGTCACTTGGAGAGCTACAGTGTCGTCTGAAAGATAAGGTGTAGAGTATAGCATGGTATGAATATTATATAAATACTTACCTGTTGATGTTAGTGTGTAATATCCATGATTCTCATCATTTCAGATTGGAGGCCATTTGAAAAACATCACCAGGGCTTTTCGGCTGTTTGACTACAACAGCGATGGGCAGATACAGCAACATGAGCTGCGTAAAGTCCTAGAGGGATACTGCTTTCCCATGAGTCAGCTGGAATTCCACAGGTCCCGGTTTTTCAATTTAATGGAACTCTCCTGAAGTATTATTGTTTTTCCCTGAATGCTATGTCTTTTGTGCTTATGTCTTCTCTTTTAGACTATGGTCACATTACAGCGTGAATAATTCTGACACAATATCTTACAAGGAGTTTCTGGAGAAGCTTGGTGTTGACTGTGAAAACTATAGAAAAATTGCACCAGATTCTATACAACTGGGTAAAGTTATATGAAAGAAATTATGCAATATGATAAGATAGTGATAAAATAATTATTAATTTTGGCATCAAAATACATTAATAATTAAATCAGTTATATAGTCTGATTTACACCTGCTTTCAGCACTGAATTGGGACACTGTCAGTCGTGCTACAACAAGACCTAAAAGTAAGACAAGCGTAAGGGCTTTCTCAAGCAAATCCAGGGGCAACATGGATGAAGTCCAGACCAGGTTTTTGAGCAAAGTGAGTATGACAGAGATCATTTTTTATCTAAAATATGTAAGAATTTCATTTAAAAAATGTTCTATTTTGACTTACAGATAAAGAAGAATTACAGCCTTGTTGAAAAAGCTCTGCAGGCATTTGACATCACAGACAGCGGGTTTGTCTCTCAAGAGGATCTCAGATCTGTCCTCAGTAATTTCCTCTTCCCCATGGATGATCATACCTTAAGGGAGTTATTGAACAGGTATGAGATATTAACATATCATTTATGTACCTCCGTGAAAGCAATTCTGAAATTCATCTAGTGTTTATTGTCACAGATTTGGAGTGAGCAGCACAGAGCCTGTGCAATGGAGAATATTTCTCGGATTGTTCAAACACGACATAGCTGTACAGTAAGTTGGCCATAAAGTTTTTGTTAGTCTCCTATAAATCAATATTGTTTTGACACACTGTTTTAATACATTGAAGGATTCTGTGCATGCAAAAGTATCTTTAATTATGCAGATATTTTTAATGCCTCAATCAGGAAAGATTCTGTTCCAGCAACTCCAGACACATGCAGTATTGAAGCAATTCTACTAAACTTACGTCAACATGTTTTTGATAATCAGCCTCTTCTGACAGAAACCTTTCTGGACTTTGATAAAGTAAGTTCTGAGACTAGATAAAAAGTTGTAAATGATGAAATTCAAATCACAGCTATTCATAATAATGATGACTGTTTCTGCAGAACAGAACAGGGTTTATCAGTAGAGATGAACTATGCAGGGCTCTGGGGAGCCTGAACTTCCATCTCAGCGATGAGCAGTTCACCGCTCTTGCTGTATTCTTGGATGTGGAACATACAGATGCCATAAATTACCAACAATTCCTGGACTTCTTCCATCACCAAAGACCAGTCATTGTATTATTACCTTTGCAGTACTGTAATATCCATGGTCACATTTTACCTTAAAAGAGATAAAAATGAGAAATAAAAAAAAAATATTACATGATGAAGTAAATAAACTTTAATATTAGGACCTTTAAGATTTTTTTGCATTGTGACATTATTTTCAGGACAATCAAGCTCATTTTACCCATTTCTCATTACTGCAATATGCAAACTGTGATTTCTGAAAAAAGGTACATTTTTGAACTCTCATAGATAAAAAAAAAAAGAAAGAAAAATAAATCACAAAAAAAAACATATTACAATATAAATTATATATTACAATAATAAAAATCATTACAAAATGATTAGAAAGACAATACCGTAATTAGGAGAGTACAAAACTGTACTTTTGTTTATTTATACAAAAAATATGACTTACTATTTTTCTTGACAGGTTTTGCATATATATGGGTTATTTGCAAATTTAAAATGATTCAACCTATAAAAACTGTTTTGTGAATTTATTCCAGGAGACACCAAACCTCAATAAAAAGGTTTCAGAACAGTTAAACCCATTGCCATCCACAGCAACGACAATAAAGAATGCTGTAAGTAACCTTCAGAGTTTTTTTATTTTTACAATTTTACAATTTTAAAATCACTTATCAATCCTAGTTCTATCACACACATGATTTTGTCTCTCTACAGGTGGAACAGATTCTTAAGGAGAAGCTCTCTGAGAACTATGACATGCTGATCGAATCTATCACCAACACAACCCAAAACCAGAGTGACACCATCCCCCCAGAAGACCTTAGGAGATTGATCCGACAACACGGACTACCGCTGTCTGAGCGCCACTTCAGCAAGTGAGTCTTACTTCTCTGCCCCTCAGCCTTACCTCTGGATACTGACTAATTCCCCCTGTTTGCTCTCAAAGGCTTTGTGAACCATTTTTGGAGGGTGGAAATGTGAACTACAAGCTATTTTTGAAGAGCTTGGGTGTTTCAGAGAAGATTGAGGGCCGCCTCAGTATCATTGAGAGGTTTGTATGGTCAATAATAAGCATGAGAAGTGATACGTAGCATTCAGATCAATTTTTTTTTTTTTTTATATTTTTGTAAAATATAGAGAGGAAAGGGCACATGAAGCCTCCATATTGAACTTAAAAGCACAAGCAGTAAAGGATGTTGTCTTGAGGAAACTCAAGGACAGGCTTCAGAGACGCGGGATGTCCCTTCAGGACTATCTGATGTCCAAAAGGAAAAGCATGACAGTAGCTCTTACTCTGAGAGATTTCTGTAAGGTACGTTATGAGATCAGATCAGAAAGTCATAACTATAATTCTGATAATGTGAAGGCAACATTCAATCAGTGTCTTAAGCATTCAGTTCTTTACATTGATTCATATCACTCTTGTTTTTAGATTCTGGATGACTGTGGTATTTTCCTGGAAGGACCCCAGTTTCAGATGCTTATTGAGTCTCTTGGTTTTAATTTGGGTTCGATTTCTGTTACTGACTTTGTGGCCAAATATGAAGGTTTGATTTTTCACAACGCACAATCTGTTTTCTTAACACAAACATATGGCACAAAACATAACTGATCAATTTCTCTTCAACACAGAAGTAACAATACCAGAAAAGGGCGAAGATAGACAGTCAAAAAATGTACAAACGTCCACTCTTTTGACTGCAGAGGACTGTCTAGCTCAACTTAAAAAGAGGATCAAGGAATATCATGGGGTATCAAAGCAAAATATATATATTTTTAATTATTTACTAATTTACTACTAAAAAAGTGTCTATATACATTGTAGGCCACTCTATATTTAGTCCTTCTCATGGTATCAACAAATATAGCATTTTTTAAAGGCTCTAAATGCATAAAAACAACACTTGTGGCAGAATAAGTCCCACTGCTTCAAACATCTTTACCTCGCTCTTGTTTGCAGGATGCTCTGACCGCTTTCCGTCTGATGGACAAGAACCGAGATGGTGTGGTGAATCGGAATGACTTCAGGGCTCTGTTTGACAGCCTGATGTTTGTAACCAAAGATAAGGAGTATCAGAGATTGCTTGACCTGTTGGGCCTTACGCCTGGCTGCACACTCAACTACGCTGAGTTCTACAATAAAGTTCACTCTAGCAGCAAGACGAAATCACATCACCACGATAACACCTCGTAAAAACCACTCCTCTGGAATTAATATTTATATTTATCTTAGCTGTTTTTGCAACAGAAATCTTTTTTTTTTTTTCAGAGGAGATGGATACCTTGACACTGCATGTGACCAAGTTCATGGCTATTTGGCATCCATTGCACAGAAAAGACCTTCAGAGCTCTCAAAGGTGATCTACATCCAGTCTTGGTCACTTTTTTGATGCTACATGGCAGTTGTCTTGAACGTACACTGACACCTAGTGGCCTGGATGTAGCATAATGCAAAAATATAGCTTTCAGTTACCAGTATTGGAGTAGAAATGCATTATATTAGCAGGCAGCCATGTTTATAGCAAGATGTGTTTGTTTTATTAAGATAAACTGAAAAGTATTTGACCGGTCATGTGATATCAAAATGGTGGCTTCCATGAGGAGACCCGCTACATGTACAAAAGTTTTAATGAGGAATTAAACATACTTTTTACATAACAATTGTGTTGGCAGGCCATTTGTCAGTTGGGTGACGATGTTAAAAGCATCATGACCAAAAATGGTCTAAAGCAGCTACTTTTTAAATACTACATGCCCATCACACCAAACGAGTTTGAAAAACTCTGGGACAGGTAAGCAACACTGATATTTCAAGGAGTGTATGTGTTCCTCAACTCAATCATTGACTGCAATTAATATTAGCATGATGTTAACCAAAATATATATCTGGCAAGCATTCAGAAATTTCAAATGTCTGATATCTGCTGTAAATAAAACTAAAAACTCTTCTTTTTTTTCACAGATATGATGAAGAGGGGAAGGGCTTTGTCACTCAGACAGAGTTTTTAAGAAAGCTTAAAATCACATCAGATGAAGACAGCCAATCAGACGCTTTACAAGAACAGCTCACCGAGAGGGCGATTTCCGCACCTGACCTGGAAGTTATGCTACAAAATCTTAGGTGAAAATGATCTCTGAATCAATTGACAAATGTAATAGTGGATGAAAATATTCTCCTCATGCATATAGTGTTACATGGACCTATCTGTGTTTGAAGGAAGTGGATTGGGAATGACTTTGAGAGAGTGAGTGGAAGCCTCGTGATTCTGGATAAAAACAAAGATGGTCACGTGACCGTGACAGACCTGCTCTCTCTCCTGCACAAACATGGATTTCGACTAAGAGAACAACAGCTCACACATCTACTGAACCTGTAACTCTCTATATCAGACATGTTAATTTACTCAAAATATGGTGAGTGTTATGAGCTACTGCATTGTATTTCCTCTTTTCTTTTTGTTTTTCAGCCTTGGCTTTGATGGCAGTCTGAAGGAACTGCCATACCTTGATTTTCTAAAGCATCTCGCTGGACCTCCAGTTTCCAGCGGGTCTGCAGTCGAACCTCCTCAAGGTCCGACTGTGGGTTCTCCAGAACCAGTGGAGGATATAGAGGAGCTGAGCCCAGAAAAAACAATACAAAGAGTCAAGGAGCTGGTTACTGCTTCCTCAGATACTCTCTACAAGGTACTGACTGTTTATATAGTACAGTATATTAATATTGCTATAGAGATGTTTTAACCTGAAATGTGCTGCAATAACAGAGCTGTGTAAAGTATTTTGTAAACACTACTGTACCAAAAGTGAGGGTTTTTTTTTTTTTTTAAGAAATTAATACTTTTATTTAGCAAGGAAAACATTCAAAATTACAAAAACATTCAAAATCATACCAACCCCAAACTGCTGCTGCACTTTGTTTTCTAGGCCTTCTCTGCATTTGATAAGACTGGAGATGGTATGATACCACAAACAAAGTTTCAACAAGTGCTGGAACATTTCTGTATGCGTCTCTCAGAAGTGCAGTTCAGGAAGTTGCTGTCTGAGCTGAGAATAAACGAAGGGGAGGAGATTATGGTTGACTGGAAGGAATTCCTCCAAGTCTTCAACCTCCACAAACAAGAGGTCAAAAGCTTTTTTATGGTTGAGTTTGTACTTTTTGCACAATATGAAGTTGTCAAAATTTAGAATGCTCTAAGTTTCATATGGTGTATAATAAAACACTATTTATTTCTTTAACTCAAACAGATGGCAGATGAATGGCTGAAGAAAATCCATAAGATGCGCTTTCCTAATCAGCTCCGACCTTTAGTCATCAGCGACATTTTGAGGCGGATACAGGAGGTTGTGTCGGCCCGCATATACACTATAACAAAGGAAATGGTAGACCTCGACTACGCCAATATAAACATGATCTCCAAAACTGACTTTAAGACCATTTGTGATCGTCACTTCATGAGGCTCACCGACGAACAGGTAATTTCCAGTACCACATGAGCTTCTTTAATACAGTAGTTCCTTCAATAGCTTGAAAAACAACCAACTCTTTCAGTTTCAAGACCTGTGGAAAATGCTACCAGTTAATGGCTTTGGAAATCTGGAATATCGAGAATTCCTGAAAAAGTTCAGTGGAGAACAGCAAGGCCTGGAAAAGGTTGCTAAATCATTACCAGGTTCAGCAAGAGCAACATTGGAGAGACCAACATCCCTCAGACGCCCCAAAACAGCACCCTGTGCCTTTAGGCGCTCTGCGGTAGATTTACTTCATATGCTAATACTGGTATACTTCTTCTCTTTGCATTGGATTTGACAAGTTCCCTAATGTCTTTTGTATCCCACCCACCACTCTTGTCCACAGTCTCCAGTGTCAGAGCAGCTTCAGAGACCCTCCACTGCGAGCAGAAGGTCCACACCACTGCTGAACTGTGAGGATGTGGAGATGAAGGTACGTTCCAAGATCCAGGACTGTTGGAGGCACATCCAGAGGAGATGCAGGCAGGCCGACCTTGAGAGGACCGGAGAGATAGATGTGGATGTATTCCTAGGTACATTGTTGAGGCCAGATATCTCTCCATTTAACAGTCACAGCACCTTTCAACCATATAAAAAAGTCAAAACTAGGGAATTTTCCAAGCTTAGAAAAGTAATTGAAATAAAAAAAAAATGTCATGGGCATTTCTATAGTGAATATGATTTTTCTAGCTATGCTTAGATCTAAAATATTCTAGCTCTGACTTTCAAATTGGCTATTTTCAATTAATCAGTAAAACCAGTACGGAAATAGGTCACAATGGGTCTGAATTCTAATTATTTTTATATAGTTATAAATTTCTTAATGAAATAAACAAGCACACACATGCACACCATACGAGGTGCAGGTCAGAAGACACCAAAATAGAGGACATAGAACCGCACACTTACTTGCAAATAAGCTTTTTTATTTCACCAACATTTCGGCGAAAAGCCTTTGTCAAGGTATGATTTCTTGCACGGTAAGGAGAGGTATAAGTAGACAATTATTAACAGGTGTAAAAATATAATTATAAATAACATAATATAAAATAATATTATATATATAAATATAAATGTTCTGTTTTATTTTGTATATAATTGAATTTATAATATATATTTATAATATAAAATATTATGTATAACATTGCATGATATATATTATAGAATTATTGTAAAATTAGAATAATTATTAATTATAAAATTATGTATTTTTAAAAACATGGGAAAGTCAAGGAATTATTTTGTCTTAATTATATTATTTTCTGAAAATGTATTAGCAAATGGGTCTGAATTATAATGATTTTTATATATGTGTGTGTGTGTGTGTGTGTGTGTGTGTATGCAGTAATTGTAGTTCCTTACATTATATATTAAATTTTATGACTGTCACATTGTTGTTTGAAAATTGGGAATTTAAATTGATGTTGTGCAGAAATACTCCAGGGTCTCCATATTGAGCTGAGTCCACTTGAGTTTGAGTATATATATAAATATAAATGTTCTGTTTTATTTTGTATATAATTGAATTTATAATATATATTTATAATATAAAATATTATGTATAACATTGCATGATATATATTATAGAATTATTGTAAAATTAGAATAATTATTAATTATAAAATTATGTATTTTTAAAAACATGGGAAAGTCAAGGAATTATTTTGTCTTAATTATATTATTTTCTGAAAATGTATTAGCAAATGGGTCTGAATTATAATGATTTTTATATAATATAATAATATAATACAGTATAATTTTTATGTATTTTAATATAACAATATAAAATTATCTTTTATAAATTATGTTATAATTCTGTATATAATTTTTTCTGAATAAATTATTAGCAAATGACTGAATTAGGATGATTTTTATATTCTAAATAATATAAAATACAATATAATGTAATATAATATATATTTTGTATATAATAAATAATTTATGTGTGTGTGTGTGTGTGTGTGTGTGTGTGTGTGTATGCAGTAATTGTAGTTCCTTACATTATATATTAAATTTTATGACTGTCACATTGTTGTTTGAAAATTGGGAATTTAAATTGATGTTGTGCAGAAATACTCCAGGGTCTCCATATTGAGCTGAGTCCACTTGAGTTTGAGCAGCTGGCTGTCAAATACGACATCAAAAACAGTGGACATCTCTCTTACCCGGACTTCCTGCGGCACTTTGTGCTGATGTTCAGTCCTCAGGTCAACTCTGCATCCCACAGACTCAAACTGCAGCTCCCCAGGACACCAGTGAGTTCACTGCTGTCATTCTAAATAGGCCAGTATAGTTGATGAATTGTCAATATACTCACGGAGCATTTTCTGACTTTCTCCTTCAGATGAGTCCCGGCCCACTTAGTAGCCAGTGTGTTGAAGCCATGCTGAGAATCTCCAGGCCTATCCAGCTCTTCTGGAGGCAGATGAGGCACAAATTCATCGCCTTTGACAAAGAGCGCACTGGAAAGATCTCTCTTCAGGACTTCAGAAAGGTACAAAGCACTGTTTTATACTTAATACTTTCAGTTCATGTCTTGTATTTAATCATGCAACATTTTGACATTATTTTTTTTTTCAGGTTCTGAGACAATACAGCTTGAATCTGTCAGAGGAGGAATTCTTTCATTTCGCTTCTTTTTTTGACAAGAACCTCACAGGAAGGATTTCATACAATGATTTTCTGCGCATTTTCCTTAAATGAGTGCAGATTCATCTGTTTATTAGTTTGGCGTGTCCTATTGCATTGCTTAAGCAACACTGATGTCACAGTTTTTTAAATAAAAAATAAACGGATTATTTTAATCCTTTATTTATGTTGTTTTTATTCATACAGCAAGAGAATATGTTTATATTAGGAATTTGATGTAATTTAAATAACAATTTGAAATTATATATTATACCTTTCATATTTTATATGTAATTCAATTAAAAATAAATTCTGAAAAAATAAATCGTATTATAATTAGTAGTATTTTCTTGCTGAAAAGTTATTAATTATTTGGAATAACCAGTATTTAACAGTATTATGGCAGCGAGTTTTGCTCACAAACACAATCAAGGCTTTCAAGATCACTAATGTTTTGACAAAAAAATCACTCAATGATCACAGCAATGTCCTCACTATGTTTTTCCAGTACATGTCTCCTGCGATTGCAACACTCTATTTCGTAATAGTAGAACGTTGCCAGATACTATCAGTGCTACTGACTGACCTTCATTTGGACTCACTGTAATTTATCGCACTTGCACTACATAACCTCAGGGATTCATATGTTGAAGAACATGCAAGAATCTGCTAAAGAATGGAATATCTCTTTTGCTGGCTGTGGATTTCTGATGGCTTACTACTGTGGAGTCTATAGCTGTTTATTTGAACGGGCCCCGTTTCTTCTTAAGGGGGTGAAGAAGATTTGTGGGGCTTCATCTGGTGCTCTCATGGGTGCAATACTAGCATGCCAAATGTCTCCAGGTATGTTTCAACAATTATTTCTAGTTTTAAAACTTCACACAATTTGTAAAAGACAACAAATAAGGTGTGTTGAAGGCATTTGTCACGAATCCAAAAGACAAATCTTTCACATTCAATGACACAATGATAGTGAATAGTAGTTTTAAAATCTAAACTTATTTCAGAAGACTCATTAAAGCTAGAAAAACCCCTGTTTAATTCATTTGGATGACTATTATATTGATTAATATTCCATTCGTAAATCCATTTTGAAGCCAAATCCTGTGAAAATTTGCTGGACATGTCTCGAGAGACTCGGAAAGGCACTCTGGGTGCTGTGCATCCCTCCTTCGACCTGCTGAAGATAGTACGAAACTTCCTAAACCGTGACCTGCCTGATGATGCCCACCTACTCGCCAGTGGACGGCTGTTTGTGTCACTCACACGAGTGTCAGATGGGACAAATGTGTTGGTGTCTGAGTTTGACAGTAAAGAAGATCTCACTCAGGTGAACTCAACTACCTTTTGCTTCCTGCATGATGAATAGATAAGTGTTAATGAGGATTTATGATTTACACTTTGCTCTCTGTCTGCAGGCTCTGATTTGTAGTTGCTTTTATCCACTGTACTGTGGCGTGATACCTCCAAGATATCATGGAATAGTATGTAGCCAAACACAGCCGTTTGACCGTATATTTTGGTTCGCAATAATAGTCAGTTTTTCAATTGAATGTGCTCTTACTGATATTTTATTAGTTTTGATGTTTTGCTGGCTTTATTATCTTGATATGACTGACACCTAGTGGTGTGGATGCAAATATTTTCAGTTGAGCCTAATATTTTCCACGAGCGAAAGTTTCGCATTTCGAAGTTTATAGATCGGCATTTTTTTTTAAGTTTACGCTCATATTTGCGACATAAAATGTCGAAAAGCTACCGAGATAAAACTTGAAAAATGTTCTGCTGGTCATGTGACCTCAACACGAGGCGACCCGCTCCATGTAAATGAAAACAGCTTTTTCTACGTCGATGTACATTTTTTTTGTTACATATTTTGAAGATTATATTATTTTCTAATTAGGAAAATAATTACTGAGTGTGTCTTTTATTTAGTTAGTTGAAATGCAAATTAAATTAAAGTTTCAACCATTTTTAAAGTTTTTACCCATATTATAAGTTTTCAGAGGTATGTAGATGGAGCATTGCTTGATAACATGCCTTTCTCTAGTCTGAGGAACACAATCACCATCTTGCCTTTTTCTGGAGAGAGTGACGTCAGTCCTAATGGCAACGCTTTTTACTTTCATGACATATACTACAACGGGAAGTCGTGGCCTAATGGTTAGAGTCGGACTCGTAACCCAAAGGTTGCGGGTTCAAGTCTCGTACCGGCAGGGATTGTAGGTGGGGGGAGTGAATGTACAGTGCTCTCTTCCACCTTCAATACCACGACTGAGGTGCCCTTGAGCAAGGCACCGAACCCCCAACTGCTCCCCGGGAATCTGCTCTGGGTGTGTGTGTGTGTGTTCACTGCTGTGTGTGTGCACTTTGGTTGGGTTCAATGCAGAGCACTAATTCCAAGTATGGGTCACCATACTTGGCCACATGTCATGTCATGTCATGTCACGTCACATCACGTCAATAACGTCAGCATTCACATCAACTTCATTAACACACACCGTGTGGTCACTGCATTTTTTCCTCCAGAACCAGAGGTACATTTTTGAATGCTTTTTTTCAAAAACATACTTAGGCCCACATAACCTTGTGGTGGTGTTTCGTAAGGTCTTGGCTGAGATGTGTCAAAAATGGATATAAGGATGCTTTCCTTTTTTTAAAAGAAAATGGTGAGTAGCCTTAAACTCTTCTTGAAGATGATATTTGGCGTGATTGTGTGGTGTTAGGATCGAATATTGTTTTCCAGAACTCCTGAAGCTCACATCGCCGCTGTCAGAGCTGACCCTAATAGATGAATGGGAGAATATTCCAACATCTAAGAAATATATTAGTGAAAACAAGCTAAGAGTGACCTAAATAAGAATTGCTGCCTTCAGTTACTTACTCATTCAGAAATATCCAACTCTTCACCAACTCCCTTCAACTTCAAACCCAACTCACTTACCAGCACCACCTCTTCTTACATACACCGTGTAATTATTTTGAATAAAAAAGGTTTCAGTAACCTTTTGAATCTTGATTTTTATGTAATCACACCACTTTAACTTACTTAAACTGCCTATAAATTAAAGATGTCAGATCATTTACAAAATGAATGTCAGATGAATTCTTGGGTTTAGTGTTTAGTGCTTGTGTTTATGTATAATCTCCTTAAAATATACAATATATAATTAAACATTTTCTACCAGTTTACAAGCTTTTCTCACTAAAGTATAATATATAATACTAATATGGAAATAAATGTACAAGCAGAAATGAGCATAACTGTATTTTAATAAACAAAAAAGATAATCATGTTTACAGAAAGGGTAAAAAATAGCACCAAGTAAAAGCATGTGGATAAATCCATAAATTATGGCATGTTCAGAATTATTTCACTTATATAAACAGTCATACTGTATTGTGTTTTACAGTACTGAAGGCGGAGAGGTTGTGTACATTTAAAAAAAAAAGTGATGCTGATGCTTCCTCACAAGGAACACATTTAAAAACATTTCCAGTCACCAGTAATTATGTCCTTCCAACATGTAAAAAGACCTAATTTGTCACATTATTATAGTAACAAAACATTATTTAAATGTCATCCTCACAGATTTTGCAATATTATATGTAAAATGTGCACTTTAAAAAGATTTGGGTAGTTACACTTCAAATATTACTACAAAAGCAAACATAATACGTCCCATCTAAAATATCAAATGAAATAATAGTGAGTGCTCCTTATGAACAAATCAATTATCAGTCCCTGATATCGCATAATGCAATAAACCAGTGCTTAGAACCTCGTACACTAAACTACCAAAAAATAACGTCAACAACTCTAAACCATTAAAGTAAAAGATGAGTATATTCTCCAGTTTCATAGAAATGCTAATTCCTAAAAGGTCTAATTGAAATTCATAGTAAAAACTGTTCTTTTCTTTAATAAAGAGGCATTTGAGATCTCAAAGGCCCCCAAATTGAAGTTCAGAGGTACAGTTTCTTTAAAAGCACAGCAGCCATTGGATTCTCCTTGTGCAAGTTGGGCCACCTCGCATGATACGGATTCCTCAAATCGGTCCTGAAATTCTAACGTAACAGACTGTCACAGCAACGCACAGGAGAAAGAAACCAATGCCCCAAAGACTCCTGGATTCGACTGAGAGAAGATAAGAGGCACAGCATCTCTGGAAGAGCACAGGAACCGACAGGCTTCGTCTGAAGTCCCTGAGAACGGTCCTTCCTCATACACCCCAGCTTTGGGCTTGAGAGGAGCTGCCGATGTCTGGGATCTGATCGGCAAAAGACTGCGTCATCCACTGACCGTCTTGAACCTGGCCACCCGCGTTTGGATTCGTAGGCGCCCTCTCCGCTGCGTCAGCTGGAGATATGAACACAAAAATTGATTTTAAACATCTAAAGACCCCTCTGACTTTCATTGTATGGACAAAAATATATCTTCTTTTGTGTTCCACAGAGGAAAGATGGTACCAACCTTTCTCCTCAGATGTGGAGAAGTTACAATATCCATTGCTTTGACCTCCTTCAGGTGCCGGTTCTCCATACGCCCCTCCGAAAGCTGTCTCATAACCAGGATCATACTGCTCTTCCTTGATGGCCATCTTCTTAGCGTCCTCTGCAAGACAGAAGGAAGATAAAGTGGTCAAGTACAGTTCATAATTGTGTACATCAGGAGGGCTATCACAAACGGTCTGCTTGTACCTTTGGCCATGCCAAGATCAAACGAGTAGTTCACTTCTTCGATCTCCTTGGGCTTCGCAACACCCTTCAGCTGATCTCGGAGCTCTCTCAGCTTGATGTAAAAATGCACTTTGTCCTGAGCACGAGGAAACTGAGCACAGCGGGCGCTGGAGGAGGGCATCAGGTACAACGCCTACAGAAAACAGTAAGATACAGCATATGACTCATACCTGACCACATTTTTTTCATGAAGTGAACCAAAACATTTTTTTTTTTTTTTTACCGTCTCAGAGTCAGGAATCCTGTGAGGCTGTAGGCCAAATTCAAGTGTTTTGGGCTTCTTCCCAAATATCTCCCTACAGAACATTTCATATATACCTAAAACAATTGTAATTGTTAAATGCCCACCTTCATATCAGTTTGCATTCTGTATTTGTGTTTGAATACTTACATTTTCCATTAAAAACTGCTATGAGTGGCTTGAATTTCTTTATCTTTTCCACTAAGATTTTACCACCTTCTCGAAGCTCCTTGCTGCAGAAGGTGACAAGTAAAACAGCTTGGATGAGAGGAACATCACTATTTCCAGTAAAGAATGAAAGTAGAGTGACAATCTAGCGCACCTAGAGAGATCTTTGCTTCCCGGTGTCGCTCTCTCTACCATATTTGTGAAGCCGATGCTGTATTTCTCAGGCAAACTCTGATCATCCATGTGATTTAGCAGCTTCTCTGTGAATCCAGACAGGAACAGACACTTCCCTAAAAGATTGACAAGAACGATTATAGTTTAATAATTGAAAGATTAGAGATTTTAAACTATTTATTTTTTTTAATTAATATATTATAGATTTTTAAAAATATATTATGCTGCATAATTATTTACGTTATTTTATATTTGAATTTTTTTATATATATAATAAATTTTATTTTATATTAGAATATTTCTGTATTTACATTACTATATTAAAAACTCTTAACAGTATAAAATCTTTTTATATTTGTCTACAACCACTTTTTAAAATGTTAATATAATAATTTAATTTTATATGAATTTATTAATAATAATAATAATAATAACAATACTAATAGCACTGTTATATTATTAACAATAAAGACATAATATAAAATACCTCTTTATATTGAAAGATAATAATGTCAACATAACTGTTTTGAACAATTCCTTTTAAAAATATGAATACAAGTTGTTTATAATATTTGTTCTTTCATTATTTATATTATATTAGAATATTTTATTTATATTATTAATATATATTAACCTTTAGAATTTCTCTTTTTATGTTTGTAAACAACCTTTTATATTAATATATTAAAAACAACAATATATTAGGGCTGTCAAATCGATTATTGTAAACAAAAACGTATTTTGGATGCGAATAATCGATTTGACAGCCCTACAATATATTTATAATAGCAATTATATAAATAAAATAAACAATATAATAACAATAAAATCTCTTTTACATTAAAGCATAATATAACCATAGACATGAGTAGAATTGTAGTCTACTTACAAAAATGGTTTCCTGGTCCAGGAAACCATCTTCCAATGTAGGCCGCCATCAACCCTGGATTAATTCCGATCTGTATCATAAATATAAGATTCATTTCAATCATTTGGGTTCAATGCCATCTTTGGGTTAACATTCTTCATTGTTAAAAGACAACTTCAAAGAAAAGCCATAAAAACTTGCAATGACATAGTCCAGATTGGGGGTAAGAATGTCAGGCAGTGTTCTCTTCATGACTTCCTCCTCCGACATGCCCTTGAAGCGATCGACTTTCCTCTTGACTTTCTTGAAGGCTCCGTCAATCTTCTCCTGTCCTTCAGCTGGCGGGGCCTCCTTATCCTCCTTGGCTTTTTTGGGTTTGGGTCCAGGTTTGGCTTTAGGTTCACCTTTGGCTTTAGGTTCTTTGCTCGCTGCCCTTCCTCGCTTTCCTTTAGCAGGTGCTTAAACGGGGAAAAAAACACTCTGACTAAAAGCTACATGAGAGAATGTATTGTCTGCTGAGCTCAGTTCTGATGCTTGAAAACACACAGTCCTGGATAACTACCTTTCTGTGCAGCCGCAGGCTCCACTTGGGCGGCATCCTCTGGGTGTACAGGCATCTGCGGCATGCCTCCATCTTCTCTGCGTCCCTCCATCATAAAACCAGCATTGCCATTAGCCATGTGAGGATACTGAGCTTGAAGGGCCTGCAGATGCTGCTGAGCTGACTGAACCCTAGTTCAGAAATACAACAGGGACTGACTGAGTTGTCAGTCCAACTTAGACTTCTGTAGAAAAAAGTCCATCTTAAAAGTGCATATTTAATAAGATGCAAAATAGAGATTGTTAATCAGTTTGACCAATATTCTGTACCGATGTAGTGAAGTCATGATTATCCCAACACTGCATTTAACAGAAAACATTGGTGTTTACAGGTAAAGTAACTTTGCATAATTACTCCTTCACTTGACAAGAAAAACATTTAACAATTTGATAATACATAAAGATTAAAATACATTTGCAGCTATTTAGATCGCATATTTACCTTTGCATAAATATAATGGGATGATATTAATATTATGAATGGTGCATTAATCACAGTTAATTATAAAACGATATTTTATAACTATAATATTTTTAAAATAAAAATGTAAAACTAAAATATAGTTTCATAATTAGAAATCATTTTAACATGAGTTAACAGACACCTAAGTCTTATTTAACAAGAAACACTTAAAAGTTAACAGTTAGACAACACAAACAAAAATGAAAATACATTCACAACCATGTAGATTGCAAAGCTTATATAATGCCATAATAATACTAATGACGTTTTAATTAATTATTAAACTACAATATATTGTATAATGACTATAAAGCTTGTAATATTTTTAAAATAAATCTATAAAATGAAAATACTCATTAAAAATTCAGTTTAATAACTAGAAATTATGCATCACTTAACTGACACTTCAACATAATAACTGCGTCTCCTTTACATCGGAGATTGTCTTATGTGAAGCAGGTGCAACTTCCATAAAGAGATATGGAGTTAAACTATAATCATTTGAGAAGTCAAGTCATTAATGCAACCCTGCAAAAAGAACATATTAATAATTGCAGGAACGTCCGTTTTCAAAACAAACACAAGTGGCAAAACCATGGCAGTTTCTTCTTCATGTAAGCTGGCTAATAACTTGTTATTGTTGCTTTTTTCGTGCATGGCGCTACAGACTGGTTAGTAGCATTCAAAAACAGACTTAAAGGTCCCATATTGTACACCTTTCTGGAGTTTTATTTGAGGTTTTGATGTCCTTAAGAATATATATTTGCGGTATAAGTACCAAAAACCATCTCAATATATTTTTACAGCTCCTTTCTCAGGAGCTCTGCTGAGAACAGGACGATTTTGGCCTGTAATTAATATTCATGAGCCTGTCTTCTGATTGGCCTGTTGTGTTCTGAGTGACGCACGGCCAGGCCAACCACAGGTAACTAGGGTCAGCGACGTCATAGCGCTAGCTGGAGGCAGCAAAACAAAGGAGAAACTGGAGGTGGCCCATTCAAACCAGCGCAGATTCGGCTACATAAGGAGCTTAAAATATCATCTTGTTGTGATGTTGGGTGCCAGTATGTCATGTATGAAATAATGTCTGTGTGCATGTGTGTAAAACAACAAACTGATGATTTATATATAATCATTTGTAATTGTATATACATTGTTGTGATTAATTGTGGCTGGAACAATAATGTAGCTGTAAAAATAGTTGCCTGCTGAAATTGAAATGTATATACATCTTCATCATGACTAGATAGACACGGTGAGTTTGTCTTTACTATACACGTTAGATGTGATCCACCTCATAGTAACAATCCTGTCAGATCGTCCATCCTTTGAGTGAGAGTGCAACCTTACAGGAAGGCCGATCTGGTTTCGTTGTTAAAGTTAACCTTTTCGACATGTTTCCGTGTTGTTGTTGCTCAGTCAGCAATGGCATGGATGCGATGTTGTCTGGGGGTTTGGCAAAAGGAGAGTGGGACGGTGGGCGGTGCTCGGGGTGGTGACTGTAGTTCTGACGTCAACTTTTTACGGAAGTCACAATGGTTCGTGAAAAATCACAGCTACTTTATGCAGGCTGTGTGCATTTTACTGTGGACTGACTGTTTTGACACTTATATGGTAGTTAAATAGCCCATAGACCTCAGTAATCATGAAAAAAGCCAGGAAATTTCAGTTTTGACAATATGGGACCTTTAAAATGCTGAATGTTATTATAACAGCATAAGAAAACCAGTGGGATCGTAATTAATCTTCGCGCCAAATGACGACATATGGGGACACTCACCATTGTTGGAGGTATTCCGAAGGGGCATGAGGCAAAGATCCATAGAGCCTTTCATCCATCTCTAAAGGATTTACTTAAATAAATCAATATTTGTGTTCATTTCAACAGCAATTTCAAGTGGTATTCTCACAGGGGAATATTTATAACCAGCCCTTTTACTTCTAGCTTATTTTATAGTTATATAATAAATAGGTTAAATTATACATAAACGCAATTCTACATTTAGAGAACATCAAAACATATCCAGCCTATAGTCTGGCTTAAATGTATAAACCAGATCAGAAAAGGTTCTGTGTGCTGGATTTTAAACACACACTCCACGTAATCATCCAACACATCTCACTATTTAGACACATCCAGTAATTTAAACTGTGGTACTGAGAAAACTAATCTAAATTTAGTAATTACATATTAATTCAGCAGGACAAGTGCAGGTAAACGGCTGTGATCCTTTATTTTACATAAACATAAAAACCATATGTGATACTGTTAGCATGTTCGGCTAATACTGGCCTAGAGTGCCAATTCATTGAGCACAATGAATGATGGTCGCTAGCTAACTGTGCAGAGCGCTTCTATCGGCATAAAATGCATTTACATTGTGTAATTAATCAAATTAAGCTTTGTTTGTTAAATGAATACATACCGTTGTGATAGTAGAACGATAGTCCACTGAAATGTTGATTTTTCTCGTTTTAGGAACAAAACCGGTGAAAGCAACAAAGACGAGACCAACAGCGAGAAATCATTTGACAGTGGAGCGTACCAAAAGCACCAATACTAGGGGCGTGTTGGGCACAGTATGTCTGTCTCTTAAGTTAAATTTAAATAGAAAACAAAGAAATCAGAAATTAAGCTATATTGTTACGTGTTTTAAATGTAAAAACAAAAACGTACTGCACGCTATTAGTTTTATCTTAAATTCATTATGGAGATGAAAAACTGCACCCCTCTAAATTTAATAGCATGACCTCCGTCTCCTGTGACATTTAAACGCTTCAGAGCGTGCTTCCTATTGGCTGCGCTTCAATAAATAAAAAAACGTCCGTTTCCCGTTTAGCAAATGTCAAAATAAAGTCTTAAATACATAGTTCGGTTGTGGCGATTTGCACCTTGCAAAAATATTTCTTCACTGATTTCTCAACAACGAAGATTATAGTCGCGGCTTTTATTTCAGACGTATTAGAAAGGTATGTATTTTAATTTTAATTGTGACAATAACTGACAATAACTAATACACATGGCTTTATTTGGCCCTTAGTAATACATACATATAAAAAACAAAATACAACTTACAAAATGACATACATAGTACATAATTCTCACAGCAAAAATGAAGCTGGGTTATTATGATGTAACAGGTATAAATGGTACTAAACGGTTATACATACTGATTGCAAAATAACAAAACACAATTCTAAAAATAGCATTCAAAATGAGGTAAATTGAGTGATCTGTTTTCAATAAGCACCATAACTTGGGACTGAGCATGCCATCTGCAATTCTACTTTAAATCCATGCACTGAGGACATGCACAGTGATAAACCTCTTCCAGAGTCCAGCCATGGTTTCCATTAGGAATTTGTTGCACTGAAATACTCGTATAAAAAAAACATGTGAATGTGAAATAATTCCAATATCACGAAAATACATAACTTCAGCTAATGGGAATACACATTACCAATCAAAAGTTTGGGTAAGATAAAAAAAAAAAAAAAAGAAGTCTCTTGTGCTCACCAAGGCTGTATTTATTTGACCCAAAATACAGTAAAAACAGTAATATTGTGAAATATTATTACAATTTAAAATAACGGTTTTCTATTTGAATATATTTTAAAATGTAATTTATTCCAGTGATGCAAAGCTGAATTTTCAGCATCGTTACGCCAGTCTTCAGTGTCACATGATCCTTCAGAAATCATTCTAATATGAAGATTTGCTGCTCAAGTAACATTTCCTATTATTTCGAATGTAGAAAGTGAAAAAACAATGCTGCTTAACATTTTTTGTGTTCAAATGAACAGTATTTGTTTGAAATGCATACTTGCTGAATAGAAATTAATTTCTTTAAGAAAAAAAATCTTACTAACCCAAACCTTTGAACTGTAGTTTATGACTGAAGTTTCCTTAAAAGGATAAAAATAGAGGCACAAAATTAAGAAATGTCTCAATCAGAAAGTCATTCACGCTTTCACACACTGAAATAATTCAGGTAACAACTTCAGGAAACAGGCAAAACGCATTCAAATATGAAATAAAACAATAAAAAAAAAATAAAGTTTAGTTGGTCCTTCTCAGTACATACAGTGTAGACAACAGTCTTTGTGCGAGAACTACTTTTCTCAGGCTATTCAGTTGCTGTTGCTACATCTGATGTCTGGAATCTGGTCTGCAAACGGCTGCATTGTCCACCGGTTGTCCGATACCTGGTCTAAAGAATTTTGACTATTATTACAAGCACCTGACACAAAATTGTTCATATTCTTTCCGTACACAATATTTATTTACCTGTGTCCGGAGAAGGATGGACCCCAAATGCTTGCTGTGGGTGCTGCTGTGATCCATGGGCACAGGTCTCCTCATATCCGGGGTCATGCTGCTCTTCTTTGATTGCCAGTCTTTTGGCATCCTCTAGAATAAACAATGACAAAGGACATTGGTTAACAACTTATATTTTTGAACAACACAAAAACGGCTTTCAGTTGTAAAAGTCTTCACCTTTGGCCACAGTCAGATCAAATGTGTAGTTTGTCTCTTGGATCTCTTGAGTCCTCACCACTCCCTTCATTTGATCCCTGAGCTCCTTTAACTTGATGAAGAAGTGCACTTTGTCCTGAGCACGAGGAAACTGGGCACAGCGTGGGCTTGATGATGGCATCAGATAGCAAACCTGGACAATAGAAGCTCATATCTAATCAATATGCAACTATAAACAGGAACATTAAACTATCAAGAAAGAAGCTCGTACCGTCTCTGTTTCCGGCACTTTGTAAGGCTGCAATCCGAACTCTAAGTTCTTAGCCTTTACTCCAAAAATCTCCTTGCAAAATGTTTCGTAAATACCTGAAATATCAAACAGGATTAACTTTCATCATAAATATGAGTTTAGACTTAAATCAATAGCAAATCAACGACTTACATTTTCCATTGAACACAGCGATTAAAGGTCTGTACTTCTGGAGCTTTTCCAAAAGCTGGTGGCCACCTTCACGGATCTCTTTGCTGCAAACCAACACTCAAGATATTCAAATGTATTCATATCAAGCATTTCTTAGGGCATAAAGCTCATTTTTAAGGTGCGGTTCCATTAGCAAGATGTTGGAGAAATTTGCATTGTTTGAGACTTTCCAAAAAGGTCCATTCTCTATTGTCAATAGTTTATCAAAGTATGAAGCTTCATTCGCACAGAAGTCACTTATAAATCCAAGCTGCTTGAATAGGTTGCGAAACCTGCATGGGGAAATCTTTCACCCTCACATGAAATGACTGAAATTTGTTTGCAAAATTTGGCTGAACAACCATAAATGTGGCCACACCTTTCACACAGATAATGTAAATGTTAAAGACTTACTTTGATAGGTCTTTACTCCCAGGTGTTGTCCTCTCCACCATATTTGTGAAACCAATGCCATACCGTTCAGGAAGCGTCTGATCATGCATGTGGTTGAGCTGTTCCTCAGTCAGCCCAGAAAGATATAGGCATTTCCCTATGAGACATTCAACAATCAATCAAAAGACAAGCATAAATATATAAACATCCTTTACAAAAGAATAAGCTGAATAATACATACAAAAGTGGTTCCCAGGATTTGGATAATGCCTTCCCTTGTAGGCTGACAAAAGTCCTGGATTGATGCCGATCTGTAAAAGTAGCAACGAGTTTATACAAACAAACAAAAATGTCATATTACTATTTATTCATATGTATTAATTCAGATTAATTTTAAAATCCATAATAATTATTAATATATAAATAAAAATAACTTTAAAATAGTTAGGTCCATATATATTTGGACAATGACACAATTTTAATAATTTCGACTCCAGTATGCCACCAGAACAGAATTAAAAATAAAACCATTAATATGAAATTGAAGTGCAGACGTTAAGCTTTAATTCAAGGGGTTGAACAAAAATAGAAACATAAAATGCTTAGGAATTACAACCATTTTTATACACAGTCCCCCCATTTTCAGGGGCTCAAATGTAATTGGACAAGTAAATACATCCGCAGAGACTGGGTTTCCTCCTTTGTGATGCTTTGCCAGGCCTTTACTGCAGCTGACTTCAGTTATTGTCTGTTTGTGGGTTTTTCTGCCTTTAGTTTTGTCTTCAGCAAGTGAAATGCAGCTCAATCGGGTTGAGATCAGGAGATGGGCTTGGCCATTGCAGAATATTCCTCTTTTTTACCTTCAAAAACTCCTGGGTTGCTTTTGCTTTATGAATTGGATCATGAGCTGTTCCAAGCCTTCTCCATACTTTTTTCTTCCCGTCATTCTGGTATAGGTTGATCTCAATTTCAGCCGTCCAAAGAATGCTTTTCCAGAAGTGGTCTGACTTTTTTAGATGTTTTTTGGCAAAGTCAAATCTGGCCTTGTTTACACCTTGTGGTGAACCCTCTGTATTTGCTCTGGTGAAGTCTTCTCTTGATTGTAGACTTTGACAGTGACACGTCTACCTCCTGGAGAGTGTTCTTCCCTTGGCTGGGTGTTGTGAAAGAGTTTTTCTTTACCATAGAAAGGATCCTCAGATCATCCACCACTGTTGTCTTGCATGGACATCCAGGCTGTTTTATGTTGCTGAGCTCACCAGGGTGTTCTTTTTTTTTTTCTCAGAATGTACCAAACTGTTGATTTGGCCACTCCTAATGTTCCTGCTATCTCTCTAATGGATTTATTTTGTTTTTGAAGCCTAATAATTGTCTGTTTCATTTGTATGGAGAGCTCCTTTGACCATGTGACGTGGGTTCACAGCAACAGCTTCTAAATGTAAATGGCACACTTAGAATCAACTCCAGAACTTTTACCTGCTTAATTGATGTAGAAATAATGAAGGAATAGCCCATGCCTGTCCATGAAACAGCTTTTGAGTCAATTGTCCAATTACTTATGGTCCCTTGAAAAAGGGGGGAGCTACATATTAAAGAGCTGTAATTCTTTAACCTTTCCTCCAATTTTGATGTGAATACCCTCAAATGAAAGCTCAGAGTGTGCACTTTAAGCCCATATTCATTATGGGATTGTAACTTGAACATGTTTTGGTCAGCAGATGAAAAAATAAACATTGTGCCTGTCCAAATATATATGGACCTAACTATACATATGTACTTAATTTATAGAATAAATAAAAACAGATCAAACTTGATGACTTTATAAACCAGAAACTTACAATCAGCATGTCAAGATTATGTGTGATGACGTCTGGCAGCTTTCTAGCCATGACTTCCTCCACTGACATCCCGTTGAACCGATTTAACGTCCTCTTCGCTTTCTTGGCAGACTCTTCAGCTTCCGTCTTCTCCTTTCCTTCACCTTTTGGAGGCCTTCCCCTTTTCTTTCCTTTTGCTGGAGTCGTCGGAAGGGCTGCAAACCAGATGTTTAATAAGCTGCAGAAATATCCCAGTTAAATGCACTGTGAGGATGCAAAAGGTCGTACCTGATGGTTGGGCAGAGAGTTGATGAAGCTGCTGAGGTTGATCCAGATATGGATCTTGATGCACTGAAAGATCAGTCATGATTTTGTCCTCCACAGGTCTCTCGGCGTATTGGGCGGCATTAACCATCTGGTGGTACTGTGGCACCTGCTCTGCCTGGTACTGCTGAGAATTGGTTTGATACCTGAGAAAACAAAATTACAAAGACACTGCACTTACTTCAAAACCTATGGCAATAATCTGATCTTTTTCTTGTCAGTGTTTACACATTTACCATACACCTTCATATCCCATTTTGATAGCATTTGTTGGAATCACAGTATACACATCACTAATTTATTTAAAACATATAAGAAAGCAATTCTTTTGGGATCTTTTGGGGCTGGGCAAACTCACCAGTACTGAAGATAATCCATAGGGGCCGTCAGAGATGAATACTGCCTTTCTTCCATCTTAATTGGTGGTCTTACTTTAATAGATTAATATTCATGTTTATGTTACTGATATGCCAGCTGGTAAACCACACCTCCCTTTGTTTAATCCTCTGTTACCGTCCTATTTTCATTATGCTTAGCTTATCGATTAAACGTCACAGGATTATATAAAACACTAATTTTGTCTAAAAACATACATATTTCAAAGACTATTCAACCTCTGTTATGAGCAGCACTGTAGGATGCAGCTAACTAGCTCGTTACACTCAATAAGCTAAGAGCTGTGTGTGGACCAGTGACGGAATACAAGCATTAAAATCACTCGTTTCTTCAAATACAGATATAATTTTCTGCGTTAGGATTATGAATCTTACCTGCCATATATATTCTTCAGACCTTTTCTGGCACATTTGAGTATATTTAGTGCAGAAAAGTAAAAGCTAAATGATGCTACACACGATGAATGCAGCCGGTGTAAGTAAAAATGTCAACAAAGGTAAAGGCTAAATTCAAAATAAAAGTTCTTAGTTTAACGCATGGTAAAACGATATAGTTACATAGTTTTTGGATTCAAAGCTTTTCATTTTTTATCTAATTATTATAGATGGTGATTTGAAAATTAACACGATAAAACGTTAATACGAGCAACCATTCGTGCCGAATTTAAATCCATATTTTTATACAATAAATTTCTAATGGCTGGCTTCACATTGTTGGACTCGACCATTATTTACAAAGGAGGGGTCGAATTTTTTCTCTTCATATATTTTTATATAAAACGCATCTTATGGCGTGCTTGAAATTACCGGTGTTCAAATACGTGTAAAACAAAGTATTAATTTAATCAATTTAATTATTATTTTATTATTACTTAGCGCAATTACGACAAACCATCCATTTCAGTACTCCCTATGATAAACGTGATTTAAGACTTCCAAAGCAAACATGTGAGACGTAACAAGAACCTTTACTGCCGAATGTCGTGCAACGAAACCTGTAATGTTATTTCGATTATAACATAACAAGGTTAGTATATGTCTCCAGATTTTATCCAGCTTAATGTGGGAATTATAATACTGTATTTAAATATAATCACACATATGCTTCATTTGCTGCTACGTTTAAGATAGCTAGCTGTGATGAAATGACCTTATAGCAAGAAGTGATTAAATTGACTGATAAAATACTTAGCTATGTCACATGAAATGCTTAAGTGTTCATTTTTAATTTTTTTTTAATTGCATTTAAATAAGCTTTGATTAACCAATATGAAATGGTGTATTTAGACTAGCTGTGTTGATGTAAACATGAAAATAATAATGGCTTTTTGTTTTTATTGTCATTTTGATATAATTTTATAAATAATCTAATAATATTTGGTGTTGTTATTTAAAATAGTCATAAAATAATTTAATTGTTGGTATGGGCTAACAGTACCCAATATTTCCTTTCTATTTAAATATTAACAGCAATTAGAAGGGCAATTGAAATAAACAGTTTTTCTTTCTTTAGGTACAAATTCTCTTAATTAGCAGAACATTTGTCAGCCAGCTGACTTTTAAGGATGCCAGCAGGTGTATCGTGGCCAAGATATCTAAGGATGTTTGGACACCCAAACACCACAACTACATATATATGAAAAAAAAATGTTTTTCAAAGCCTAACTAAAATGATGCATTTTTTAATTCTGTGAATAAAGCAATTTATACAAACTTGTACTGTCTTCATTTGTCATATAAAATACTTTGCAACTCAATTCTCTGTAACAGTTATTTAGTTTTGTGTTATTATAGCCTAATTCAGAGTTTCTCTAACAATTTAAGATTTTTTTATAACTTAATTTAGGAAAAAATAAATTAGATAATTATTAAAAAACATAATTCTTCTCTGGGTTTTCTTTTCTGATTTATTTTTAATAATGGCAATTTTTGTTGCTCTGTACTTATATTATGAAAATTAGCCTGTCAACGTGCAAACGGAAGTAAGCATGTGTATATTTGAGACAGTATTGTAGGAGAATGTATAGCTGAAGCACTCGTCTGTCAAACAGAAGGCAGCTCTGGTGCGGGGAAATATGCCGACCTTGTTCTTGCCACTTTCAAACCTGCTCAGAAATCAGGAAGGTTTTAAGAGACTCTTCACGCACTTTAAGTATTTGCACACTAGAGGCGGGATATGGACGGTCAACACCACCAGCACGCCGTGGATCTCGAAATCTGCTCTCGTGTCCCGGAGAAGAGAGGTTCCTGTGGGACAGCTGACAGCAAGAAACATGTGCACCAGCTTCAGTGGCGACAAGACCAGTTGGCTTTGGTCTGTTTACAATGAAACCAAACAGCAAACGCAAGGTTAGTTCAGATACTTGTTCTTGAAATGCCTGATTCTTCTTAAGACGCTGGTCATCTGTCAAAGAGCAAAAAGACATTTTAGATGTTGTGCTGTATATTGACCATCTATGTATCATTTTATTTCTATTTTATCCTAGCATTAACCTACATTATACTGTATTATATTATATAGGCTGTAAGATTTTAGTTATATTTACTGAAATGATATATGCTGGTTACTCTGTCATGATTGGACATCATGCTGTTTTATGACTATAATACATTTGTGACCCTGGACCACAAAACCAGTCATAAGGGTCAATTCGTGGCCAAGATATCTACGGATGTTTGCAGCCAGTGTGTTGTCAATGTTTGCTGGAGCACAGGTTGTGCATCAGTATTACCGTCCTGATTTAGTACGTTTCCAAATCAGATTTTGTGCGTTTTGTTTTGTTTAGGTGTTTGTGCTACCTAGATATTTATCTATAAATGTGAATTGCAATTTGCAACCCATTTTATTTTTGTAATTTAACTGTAGAGATTTTATTGATTGATTGATTGAATTACATACACCAATGAATTGTTCTCAATATATCAAGAAATGTGCATTTTGAAAACAAATTGGGTACATTTAGATTTCATGTTGACTGTAAACATTAAGTACAGTATAAACAATGTTTTTTCTAACCTTATAGACCATTCCAGAGGTTCCACCAAAGCCTGGAGAACTGCGAACAGAACTTGTTGGCTTGAAAGAAAGACAGACAGACTAGGCATCTACTATAATACATTTGTGACCCTGGACCACAAAACCAGTCATAAGGGTCAATTTCTCGAAATTGAGAGTTATACATCATCTGGAAGCTGGATAAATAAGCTTTCCGTTGATGTATGGTTTGTTAGGATATGACAATATTTGGCCGAGATACAACTATTTGAAAATCTGGAATCTGAGGGTGCAAAAAAAAATCTAAATATTAAAGTTGTCCAAAATGAAGTTCTTAGCAATGCATATTACAAATCAAAAATTAAGTTAATATATTTACGGTAGGAAATGTACAAAATATCTTCATGGAACATGATCTTTACTTAATATCCTAATGATTTTTGGCATAAAAGAAAAATCAATCATTTTGACCCATACAATGTATCTTTGGCTATTGCTACAAATATACCCCAGCGATTTAAGACTGGTTTTGTGCTCCAGGGTCACATTTATGTACTTGAGAACCGTTTTTTATAATACGTTATTTGTATTGTAATATGTACCTGCATAATAATTTAAAATTTTATATAGAGAGAGCTGCTCGGACTATAAAATTAAGTCATTAGTCATTATTACATTAACATACTATTGTAGTATTTATCAATATATTTAAAATTCTCGTTTATTTGTATTTTTACATTTTAGTTAAGTTTTTGGTGATGTTATATGATTTTTTATTATTTTTAAATCTCTATGTAGCTTGAATACATTTTTATTTCAGTTTCAAATTGAGCAATTTTAGTATTTCAACTACAACTTACTTTATTTCAGTTTGTTGCCGAAGGCAGCATTTCTAATTATCATTTAAGTTCTTTAAATGTATGTTTTCATCTAGTGCATTTTATTTTATTCCAGCTTTATTTTAATATTTTCATTAATTTAATTAATAAAAATATTTTAAAATGTTTTTGTTTTAGGAAACAACAATACTGGCCATTACATGAGAATATTCACATACAAAGATTTACTTTTCATAATGTCTCATTACAGGTTCATCAGTAATCATTTTAGTTCCTTTTTAAATTATTATATTTATTAAAGTCCCCCTGTAGTCAAATATTTTATCCCTTAAAACGTATCTTTGATCATCAAAATTACATATTTAAATGTTTTTTCTTGTGAAAATAATTTTCTCATGCCTTTAAATAGCTTGAATGCAACTCTACACCAGGGGTGTCCAACCCTGCTCCTGGTGAGCTACCATCCTGCAGATTTCAGCTCTAACCCCAATCAAACACACCTGAACCAGCTAATCAAGGTGTTCAGGGTTGCTTGATAATTACAGACAGGTGTGCTGGAGCAGGGTTGGAACTAAAGTCTGCAGGACGGTAGCTCTCCAGGAGCAGGGTTGGACACCCCTGCTCTACACCCTTGCCTCATTTACTATACGCGGATCTATGAATATGCAAATTAGTCCCGCCTCCACTCAGTCACACACCAGCCAGCGCCTCCTGATTATGGGCTTACATTACTGCCACAATTCTGCGCGCGAAAGATCATATTTTGAGCGCACACAAAAGTGCATTTTGCACACGCGCGATCTGAGTTTGTGGAGAAAATGTTCGTTTCGCAAAGAAGGGGGCATCAGGTGAGCAAGCTAGTGAAACGTTGCACGCGCAAAAGAGAAGGTCTGCACACATCCAAAAACG
>NW_015552598.1:875500-885474 GCF_001515605.1 Sinocyclocheilus anshuiensis | reverse complement strand
CAATCAGAATTTAGCAGCCTCGTCTCTGATTGGCTGGAATTATGGCATATTGTAACGCTGGGTTGTGTTGAGCATGCGAGCTGTTGGCATTTAGAGAGCACTGAGGGCGGGCATCAGGTGAGCAAGCCAGTGAAACGTTGCACGCGCAAAAGAGAAGTTCTGCACACATCCAAAAACGTATTTTAAATGCAAAATTGATTTCCGTGCGCTCGAAAGACCTTTTTCTTTGCGAAACGAACATTTTCTCCACAAACTCAGATCGCGCGCGTGCAAAATGCACTTTTGTGCGCTCAAAATATGATCTTTCGCGCGCAGAATTGTGGCAGAAATGTAAGCCCATACCTGATCCACTGAACTGTACTAACCGCAAAACAATGGCATACACGGATAATGACTGATAAAACTGTTTTTACTAGCGGACAACTACAGTGAATACTTTAACATTCATTAAAGTTACTTACTTGATGTTGTGTCCTAAAATGCCTTGAAGACTCGAATGCAGCCGTTTGTGATTGTTAATTCGCGCCCGCGAGCATACGCGTGTGAAGTGCAGATGCAGCTGCGGGAGAGGTGCGTCTGACTCCGGGCTACTTTTACACTGTTGCCACGGGTTATAATGCAAGATAGCGGTTCTAAATTCACATTAAACCACAGCTTCATGGGTTTTTTGCTCTGATTTATTTTTGGTTTTGTGCTGGTATTGGTATATTTTGCATGCTAGTGATAGGAATCGATCCCTTTACGTGATTGGTTATTGGTTTGTGACGTAGCAAACCAAGGGCTGTTTCAAAGCATATCTCTGGATCAGCCTTTGGGAAACTACAGTTTTAAGGAGAAAATACACAGCAATGGTGTTGATTAATAAATTGGCACATGGTTTGTCTAAAAGCATATTAAAAACACCACATAGGCAAATAAACAACATAAAAAACCTTGATTTTCACTACAGGGGGACTTTAAAACTTAGCAAACATAATAAATATGTGAATTTAAAGGGTCAGTTATTTATTAACAACACTTATTTTTTATGTCCACGACAGATTTAATTCCTGTGATATCAAAGAACTTTGTGAACCCAGACACCATCTTTGCTAATAATCAGATGAGTCTGCAAGACATTGAGATCTATGGCTTTGACTATGATTACACACTGGCCTTCTACTCCAGTCACCTTCACACACTCATATTCAACATCGCCCGAGACATCCTCATCCACGAGCACAGGGTGAGTGACCCAAGACTTCATTTATGTATATATAATATTGTTACATTTTGTAAGAATTGCTAAGTGGCACAGAAATTACACACTTAGTTTCAGCAAATCAATGTTTTCTGAATCTCTTGCCTCTTTCTGTCCACATAACAGTATCCAGAGGGACTGAGGGAATATGATTATATACCGAATTTTGTGATTCGTGGTCTGCACTATGATGTTCAAAAGGTACGTGTCCAGTCCTGATCTACTGTAGATGAAAATTTTATAAGTAACCTGGCTAACCTGTCAATCTCATCTGGTTACTAGGCCTTACTGATGAAGATTGATGCCTTTCATTATATCCAGCTGGGTACAGTGTACAGGTAGAGTGCAACAAACATCTACTATGATGTTTTTACTATTTTTATACATTATTATTAAAGGGATAGTTCACCCGAAAATGAAAATTCTGTCATTAATTACTCACCCTCATGTCGTTCCAAACCCATAAGACCTTAATTTATCTTTAAAACACAAATTAAGATATTTTTGATGAAATCCGAGAGATTTCTGACCCTCCCATAGACAGCAATGCAACTACCACGTTCCCACACAGCATCTCCACGACATGGCGGCGGCAGCAACAATACTACAGCGAGAATCAAAGTTAAACCTTCTTTTTTTGCATATACATTTGGGTGGTGTTATGCAAATGTTCCCACACAGTGACGTAGACATGTGAGGTAAGATATTTTTTATGAAATCTGAGAGCTTTCTGACCCTCCCATAGACAGCAATGCAACTAACATTTTCAAGGCCCAGAAAGGTAGTAAAGAGATCATTAAAATAGTCCATGTGACATCAGTGGTCCAACCGTAATGTTATGAAGCTACGAGAATACTTTTTGTGTGCAAAAAGTAATTTGTAATTTGTGTTCTGAAGATGAACTAAGGCCTTACGGGTTTGGAACGACATGAGGGCGAGTAAATAATAACAGAATTTTAAAGGGGTCATATGACGTTGCTAAAAAAGAACATTACTTTAGGGCTCTTATCTATTCACGAACAGCTTGTAACACTCCGAAGAGAAAGGAAAACTTGAAATCGCATCATATGACCCTATTAATTTTTCAGGTGAACTATCCCTTTAATCTCAGGATAGGTTTGCTTATTGTCATTTGAATGTTTCTGTAGGGGTCTTAATCCTGTGCCAGAAAAGGAGGTCATTGCGATGTATGAAGGCTCCCATGTACCCCTCGAGATCATGAGTGACTTCTATGGCAAGGTCTGTAATCTTGGGCTCTTTTGCTTGTCAAGAGTTTTGTTTGATATCCTAAAAATGTGCTGACATTAGCGTAATTTTGTCGAAATTTAGCGGGGAAAACAGTAGCAATGTAGCAAGCACAGCTCACACAGAAGTACAGCAGTAAATATGACCTCCTTTAACATAGCTCTTTCAACCTCTCCATACAGAGCTCTCACGGTCACACCATGAAGCAGTTCATGGATATCTTCTCCCTGCCAGAAATGACGCTGCTGTCATGTGTTAGTGACTACTTCATGAAGCACAACATTGACTACGAGCCTGTTCATCTTTATAAAGACGTCAAGGTACAGTTGTTCCTCAAAACGTGTCATGTATCAGAGCAGGACTCACCTTACGAATCAGAAATCAAGATTTCCTTCACCGATATTAGTTTCTTAGGAAACTGAGTGAGTGCTGTCGTATATAGGGTAACGCAGATGTCAGAAAGCACAGGATCTCTTGAGCACACATTTTGGATAAATATGGCTCCTGAAGGTGCTATTTAAGTTCGTAGTGAGCAGCATGGAAAGGAACAGTCTAATTTTAGAGGAACCGTTTGGATGCACCATCTGTGCCACGTGCCTGGAGAAAAGCAGGCTTACAGATGGTCTAATGTCTTTTATTGGGTCTGAAGATCAGTGCAATTAATAAAAGACGCACACCATTGCTCTTACGTTCAGTCCTGGCCGTAATTATGAATTAACAAGTCTCAAAGGACATATGACTGTCCCCAGATGAAATGACTGAGAGTTTTCACAGGAGGTGTCTGGCAGTGCGTCAGGGCTCTGTGTGGCTTTGATATTCTGCATCTGGTCTGTTTCTCCATTCCCAGGAGGCCATAGGAGATGTCCACGTCAGAGGGATTATGTATCGAGCGGTAGAGGCTGATATTGGTAATTTTCTTTTTTTGTAAGAGTTCTTACTAAGAACTTGACCTGCATGAAGACCTAATTATAGCAATATGTCTGCTTGAGAGATCTGAACAAATCAAAGTTTAACATGACATAGTGACGGGAATTGCATAATAATGATAATAAATGTGTTGTAAAGTACTGTATAAAAATTATTAATATATTAATATGCAAATAATAATAATAGTATACTGTAATATACAATATAAAGTGTAATATTATATAGATATGCAGTAATTAAATAATATTTTTAATTGCATTTAAATTGAATCTAATTATATAATTATTATTATAATTATTGTGATTAATAAATAATAACTACTGTAACAAACCATATAAAATGTTATAATATAGATCTGCAGTTTGCTCTATAATAATAATAATAATTGCATTTATGCTTAATCTATTTTATTATTAATAATAAAGTATGATGTTATATTATTAATATATTACATCGTTTTAAATTGTAATAATAATAAATATGTACTCTGTAATATGTAGTATAAAATGTAACATTTATATACAATAAATGTAATGTAAAAAATAATATTTATATTTAATGTAGTTTATCATTAACTAGTACTATTATTATTATTATTATTTAATTTAATATGATGTATATGTGTGTACCCCTCACCCCCTCTTTTGTAATTATTGAATCACACAATTTCAATATTTTTGTCTTGTTTTTTTCCTTTCTGCAGAGAAGTATATCTGTTACGCTGAACAGACACATGCTGTTTTACGGAAGCTATCTGAGAACGGAAAGAAGATGTTTTTGATTACGAACAGCCCTTTTGATTTTGTGTAAGTGCAAACAAGATACTAAATTCAAAAGTCAAAATAAACATCAATGCACAGGAAAAATGCATATCACATGACATGAGAGACACCTTACTAAGAATTGATACAAAGCCATTCTGACTAACTGCTCGTATGAAATGCATGTTTCAAATAAAATGTCTTTTAATTCCTTTATTCAGAGATCGCGGCATGAACTACATAGTTGGTAAAGACTGGCGGGACCTGTTCGATGTTGTCATAGTGCAGGCCGACAAGCCAGGCTTTTTCAATGACAGGAGGAAGTAAGTTCCTAAAACCCAGAGAAAGCGCCAGCTAAACCTGGCAGCGCTGAAGCGCTCCTAAATCAATGCCATTCTGACATAATTACAGCCTCCCTCACAGATTCCTTTGTTTAAATCATGACAAATGACCTTTGAGGAGGTATTTAGGCATGCCAACCTTTTTTGAATCCAAAAAGTATGTGTATTTGTGTGTGTTTTTCCTGTTTCTGAAGACCATTCAGACGAGTTACTGATAAAGGCGTGTTGCTATGGGACAGAATTCACCACCTTGAGAAAGGGCAGATCTATAAACAGGTAATATTTCGTTCCCCGCTGTTCAGCTGCGAACTGTTTCTATTCAGTAAAGATTCCGGAATCTGATCTGTTCACTTTATCTGTTGCCAGGGAAACCTGTATGAGTTTTTGCGGCTTACAGGCTGGAGGGGATCAAAGGTTTTGTACTTCGGAGATCATATTTACAGCGACCTTGCCGTAAGGATCATATTCTGTCATTTTCTGCGTGTACACAACCCTACTGCTTTTTGTTTTGATAATGAGGTACACATTGATACTAGGTAACACAATCCATTTTTTATTACATTTAACTATGTCTTACCAATTCTTTTTATATTAGTATATTAGTTTAAGTTTATTTCTAATCAAAAGTTTTATTGCTTTATTCGTCGTTTTGGATTCTAGGACATGCAAAGTATTGGCAATAGTTCTGTCTTATTAATATCATGTGCATGTCAGAAAGTAAACATGTCTCAACACGCCCTGTACTGATATCAAAGACAATGAATAGATTATGCAAATGTTGATGTAATGAAAATGGCATGATGTGTGTAGGACTTGACCCTGAAACACGGTTGGAGAACAGGAGCTATCATTCCTGAGCTGCGTAAAGAGATCAAAATCATGAATACTGAGGAGTACGTCCACACCATGACCTGGCTGCAGGCCCTGACCGGACTGCTGGAGCATATGCAGGTCAGACCACCCGGGGGCGCTCTAAATAACAAAACGAACTTACCAAAATTCAGTACTATTTTGTACAACTATTTAAAATGTGCTATTATTTGAGCGTTAGTCCATAAAGGTAATCTAAATGTAAAAAAGCAGACATTAACATGCAAATATTCAGTATTGACCAATAAATTAAAATAAATCTCTAATATTGGCTGATAACTAATAAGCTACCAATATAACGTGGGTTTTTTTTTTTACTTGAATGATATCGCCCAACTGAAAAGAACTGCATTATATGTCATTTCCATTTCTATATTTTCATGTCCATATGTCCTTTCCACTTTGGCTAGTTTTGAGCTAGTTATGAAGCTGTATTTTTTCGTTATGTTGCAGGTGCATCGGGACTCTGCGTCACAAATGGTGATTCAGCAGTGGATCAATGAAAGGGAGGAGATGAGGTAATCCTTAATATGATCTATTATAATATTATCCTTAATATATATATTTTTTATTAAGGTAATTTTTTTTTTCTTTATAATTTTATTCTACAAACAGACCAGTACTATTTTAATTAAATTGAGATACTATTATATACTGTGTATATACTGTTTTTTTTTTTTACTTTTATTCAATTTTATTTCAATTTTAGAGTTTGTCTATATAGTATTTATAAATTTTTATTTCAGTTGTAGTTATAGTTATTTTACTATATCAAGTTAAACTAAATGAAAATAAGAAATGTTGCCCTAGCTGAAATAAAACAAGTTTAGATTTTTTAAAAAATATATTTTAGTTTATTTCTGTTAATGTTTATTTTATTTCAAGTAAAAGAAATGTTGATGGTATTAGTTTTAGTTAAAGGGATAGCTCAGTCAAAAATGAAAATTCTATCATTAATTACTCACCCTCATGTCGTTCCAAACCCGTAAGATCTTTGTTCAGCTTTGGAACACAAATTAAGATATTTTTGATGAAATCGGAGAGCTTTCTGACCCTGCATAGACACCAATGCAACTTACACATTCAAGAAACGTAGTAGGGGCATCAGTGAAATAGTCCATGTGACATCAGTGGTTCAACTATAATTTTATGAAGCTACGAGAATACTTTTTGTGCACAAAGAAAACAAAAAATACCGACTTTATTCAATGAGTAATTAATGACAGAATGTTCATTTTTGGGTGAACTATCCCTTTAACTACAATAACCTTGACAGACACACACATTTGGGTTCATTATAGAGAAACTTGACATTGAAAATCATTCAGAAATTATTTTTCTTCTAACCAATGTATACAGTAGACTACAGTGTATTGATGGCATAGAGAAAATGTTAGATGTAGATGAACCTAGGTGTTTTGAGTTGTTGTATTTTATTCGAATTGAGCTTGAAATGGCCAAAAATTGTCACGTTTTTTTGTATCCAATTATTAAAAACAATTGGTTTCCAACAGGTTACGGACCAAAGACATCTTCAACGCCCAGTTTGGTAGTCTTTTCCGCACATACCACAACCCGACCTACTTCACGCGCCGTCTCTCCCGCTTCGCAGACATCTACATGGCATCCCTCAGCTGTCTGCTGAACTACGACCTCCAGCACACCTTCTACCCCAGACGCACACCCCTGCAGCACGAGTCTCCCATCTGGCCCGAGCAGACCAGCATCCCCCTATGAAATGGTATATAGTGCTGGCAGCTATATTCATGTGTAAAGAAGAACCATTTAAAATGTGTGAATAATATTAATATTAAATATTTCTAATATTAATATAAAATGTTTAATACTAAATTTATTACATGTATTTTTAAGGGATCAATATTATATATTTTAAATATGGCATTAAATATGTGACTCCTATAGTAAATAGAACTATAAATACTATTTAAAAAATATAATTATGTAAATATGTAAAGACCCATTTAAAATGTGTGTGAAAAACAAATTTATTTAATACCATATTTAATAATTGTAACTGAAATTAAAAATATATTTATAATATTTATAAAAAATGTTTATTACTTAAGGTATTACATATCTATAATATTCATATAGTTTAAATGTAATACTTAAATGGCTTTTATTTAAATGCATGAGAAATCGTTTTCAGCAGTTTATTTTATAAATGTAATGTTAAAAAAAATCAAATGTTTAATGCTAAAAAATATATATTATAATATACAATTTAAATACAACATTTAAAAATGGGCTTTTATTAAGGCTATTATTTTAAATATATTAAAAAAAATGAATGTTATGTAATACTAAATTATACTAATATATAAATTTTTATTTCAGTTGTAGTTATAGTTATTTTACTATATCAAGTTAAACTAAATGAAAATAAGAAATGTTGCCCTAGCTGAAATAAAACAAGTTTAGATTTTTTTAAAAATATATTTTAGTTTATTTCTGTTAATGTTTATTTTATTTCAAGTAAAAGAAATGTTGATGGTATTAGTTTTAGTTAAAGGGATAGCTCAGTCAAAAATGAAAATTCTATCATTAATTACTCACCCTCATGTCGTTCCAAACCCGTAAGATCTTTGTTCAGCTTTGGAACACAAATTAAGATATTTTTGATGAAATCGGAGAGCTTTCTGACCCTGCATAGACACCAATGCAACTTACACATTCAAGAAACGTAGTAGGGGCATCAGTGAAATAGTCCATGTGACATCAGTGGTTCAACTATAATTTTATGAAGCTACGAGAATACTTTTTGTGCACAAAGAAAACAAAAAATACCGACTTTATTCAATGAGTAATTAATGACAGAATGTTCATTTTTGGGTGAACTATCCCTTTAACTACAATAACCTTGACAGACACACACATTTGGGTTCATTATAGAGAAACTTGACATTGAAAATCATTCAGAAATTATTTTTCTTCTAACCAATGTATACAGTAGACTACAGTGTATTGATGGCATAGAGAAAATGTTAGATGTAGATGAACCTAGGTGTTTTGAGTTGTTGTATTTTATTCGAATTGAGCTTGAAATGGCCAAAAATTGTCACGTTTTTTTGTATCCAATTATTAAAAACAATTGGTTTCCAACAGGTTACGGACCAAAGACATCTTCAACGCCCAGTTTGGTAGTCTTTTCCGCACATACCACAACCCGACCTACTTCACGCGCCGTCTCTCCCGCTTCGCAGACATCTACATGGCATCCCTCAGCTGTCTGCTGAACTACGACCTCCAGCACACCTTCTACCCCAGACGCACACCCCTGCAGCACGAGTCTCCCATCTGGCCCAAGCAGACCAGCACCGGAGCCATGAACATCCCCTTCCAGAGCCACAGCACAACCACTGGACCTGAGTAGAGAGGCCACACAAGACACTTGCTTTAAAATGTATGTTTTAAAGAACAGCTGCAGTTACATCACTTTAATCAGATTCAGCTCTAGTTTTAAAGACACATGTGGGTGAGTCACTTCATATAACTTCTGTGCTGTGGTACATGTAATCTTTGGATACCTTATTTTTGATACCATGTAAAACACTCTACATGGACGAGAGAGTACTTAAGGAACTTTGTGGTGTTTTAATGTGCCTCGTAGTGTATTAGAGATTTTATTTTTGTAGTTTGTAGCCTTTCTTTCATCACTGGCCTTCATAAATCTTATTGATAGAATACTTGACACTCAAGAAAGTGAATGTACATATGAAAGGGTTAAAAGTTGATTTTAAGCTGAACCTGGTTTCAAGAAGCTAATGAAGAACAACTTTTGTTAGAACCAAAAGGGAAACTCTCAGGAAGGCAGATGGACACTATATTCATTTTGAAATGATCATAAAAAAATCAGTGTTTAATGTTTTAAAAAGCCTTACATACTGTGTTTAGCAATGTATGATGATGATAATGTACAATTGGCTTCAAAAGTGTAAAACCACTAGTGATTTTTGTTGTCATATTAAGCAGACCAACTGTTTTCCAAATTGATTAGAAGCAGCGTTTTTTTTTTTCTTTTTATCTCTGAGCACCAAATCAGTATATTATGTGACATTGAAGACTGGAGTAGCTTGGCCATCACATGAATAAATTACATTTTACAATTTATTAAATTACAAATCAGTTGTTTTAAATATCTGAATAATACAGTATTTCATAATATTACTGTCTCACTGTATTTTTTATTAAATAAATGCAGCCTTTGGTGAACATTAGAGACTTACAGGAACATTAAAAAATCTTACCGACCTCAATCTTTTAAACTGCTGTTCTTTTTATTACAAATTATATACATTATAAAAATAGTGAAAAGTTGAACTGAAAAATATATGGGAATTTGACATCAAGTATTTTATTTGTTATTATTATTTCATGTTTTCAAAATTTTAAATTGGTGTAAATTTGATTTTGAATCTCAAATTTTCATTGTGGTTTCAGATTTTTGGTCCCTGCTGTATATTTTCATTGTGTAACTGTTTAGAAATCAACATTATAGCTGAACATATATATATATATATATATATATATATATATATATATATATGTGCTGTAAAAAGAGAGTGTGTG
>NW_015552598.1:873746-875456 GCF_001515605.1 Sinocyclocheilus anshuiensis | reverse complement strand
ATCAACATTATATATGTATATATATATATATATATATATATATATATATATATATATATAGTTGCTGTACAATGAGAGTTTGTGTGTCTCTTACAGTGAACGAGCGTATTGTACTACGTTTTATTTCACGATTACCTGTAGGGCATTTCTGCTTGCATGGTAAATATATATTTTTGACGTTTTTATTGTTTCAGTATACTGAACTTGGTATTGTATGAACATTTGCATCATGTTTTGAAGACGCCAGTATTGGATGGATTTTGCTTTGTTGAAATTGAGAATGCACACTAGTTTTTTTGTCTGCCCAGCTTTTTTGATACATAAGGAAGGACTTCTGTGACACTTTTTTGCCTTTTCATCATTTATTTGACATTGTTCAAATGGCTTTGTGTGTTAATCCTTATTTGAAGTGTATTTTATTTGGGATATTTATTATAAATTTAATCAGATTGCTTGATTTTTTTTCAACATTTATTATCCATATATAATTATCTTTGAACTAAATCCCAGCAGACTGCTTTGATAAATAAGATGATTAATTAGCCAGCAAAGAGTAATTTGACAAATGGCCTTTAACAATTGAGCCGATGCTTCAGATTACTGTCAAAAATCAGGTTTTAGCTGTAGCCTTCATTTAATCCTGATAACATGATAACAAAACGCTCTGTTGTCCAGACTTCATCTTCAGCCATGGAGAGCATCACCACAACAGATACAGCCATGACAGTGCAACCTACTATATTTCCACGTGTGGGCTACAGCATACTTTCATACCTCATGTTTATAAACACAGTACTTTCTGTGTTTAACAACTTGTTGGTGATTGCTGTGATGCTTAAGAACGTGCATTTTCTCAACGCGATGAACGTCATCATTCTCAGTCTGGCCGTGTCGGATCTTATGATTGCCACCTGCGGCTCTGCCATCGTCACCATCACAAATTACCAAGGATCTTTCTTTTTAGGGGATGCATTCTGTTTTTTTCAAGATTTTGCTGTGAACTATTTTGGTGAGTACTGGTTCAGAGGGACCATTGTTATTTTATTTGTTTTATGTTATATGTGTCCAAATATGTTTATTTCCTTTCAAAGTACCCCCTATGAAATGGTATATAGTGCTGGCAGCTATATTCATGTGTAAAGAAGAACCATTTAAAATGTGTGAATAATATTAATATTAAATATTTCTAATATTAATATAAAATGTTTAATACTAAATTTATTACATGTATTTTTAAGGGATCAATATTATATATTTTAAATATGGCATTAAATATGTGACTCCTATAGTAAATAGAACTATAAATACTATTTAAAAAATATAATTATGTAAATATGTAAAGACCCATTTAAAATGTGTGTGAAAAACAAATTTATTTAATACCATATTTAATAATTGTAACTGAAATTAAAAATATATTTATAATATTTATAAAAAATGTTTATTACTTAAGGTATTACATATCTATAATATTCATATAGTTTAAATGTAATACTTAAATGGCTTTTATTTAAATGCATGAGAAATCGTTTTCAGCAGTTTATTTTATAAATGTAATGTTAAAAAAAATCAAATGTTTAATGCTAAAAAATATATATTATAATATACAATTTAAATACAACATTTAAAAATGGGCTTTTATTAAGGCTATTATTTTAAATATATTAAAAAAAATGAATGTTATGTAATACTAAATTATACTAATATATA
>NW_015552598.1:855367-873591 GCF_001515605.1 Sinocyclocheilus anshuiensis | reverse complement strand
ATATATTTATATTAAATGTTCAATACTAAAAATATTGCATATTTATATTTATGTAGTTTAAATATAACATTTAAAAATGTTTTTTATATTAAAGCTATTATTTTCATGTGGAAATCGCTTTTAAAATGTGTGAGAAATTTTTTATACAACAAGTATTTAATACAACAAAGTTTAAAGGTTTAATACAGCATTTAAAAATTTAATGTTAAAAATATTAAATGTTTAATACTAAAAATACTCAAATCTAATATTAATACATATATATTTAAAACAACATTAAATAATTTACTTTTATGTTAAGGATAGTATTGTGACATTATTTGGCTGCTATGATTATTTTATCTCTACTAATACCTATAAATGATTAAAATATAAATATTTAAATTATAATAAAATGCTGATTAATCTCAATTTCTGACCAGTTTTAGATTTCAGACACATAAACTATCAAACTGACACATAACATTTTTTGTGACTATAGCCTAATCTTGAAACTCTTAACTACTGCTGCACAGGCAAAGCAATAAAACATATATTTTAGACAAACATGAATGTCTTTCTTTCTAGGCCTGGTGTCTTTGTGCATTCTCACTTTGCTGGCATACGAGCGGTACAACGTGGTCTGCAAACCCATGGCAGGCTTCAAGCTGAACGTCCGCAGGAGCTGCCAGGGCCTGCTGTTCGTCTGGCTCTATTGCTTCTTCTGGGCGGTCGCTCCTCTGCTGGGCTGGAGCTCGTACGGGCCGGAGGGCGTCCAGACGTCCTGCTCGTTAGGCTGGGAGGAGAGATCCTGGAGCAACTACAGCTACCTCATCTTCTACACGCTCCTGTGCTTCATACTGCCCACCGCTGTCATTGTGTATTGCTACAGCAACGTGCTCGTGTCCTTGAGGAAGGTAGGCGACTCGTTCTGAGAAATAACAAAGACTCATTTGGTATATCAATGCAAATGACATTGCATAATTTCAGATCAACAAAAGCATTGAACTCCAAGGGGGGAAGAACTGTCTTGAGGAAAACGAGCATGCGGTACGGATGGTCCTGGCCATGATCACCGCCTTCTTCATCTGCTGGCTGCCCTACACCGCCATCTCTGTGGTTGTAGTTGTGGATCCAGAGATCTACATCCCGCCTCTGGTGGCCACCATGCCGATGTACTTTGCCAAGACCAGCCCCGTCTACAATCCCATCATCTACTTCCTTACTAACAAACGGGTGTGTTTACTGTGACAGAGTGTATTCATTCATGTTTGTTTATAGTATGATATATTAGGCCTATTGCACAATGAAATGCTACAATCTTTCTCTGAGCTATGTTTGTCCAGTTTCGAGAGTCGTCTCTGGAAATCCTGTCCTGTGGGCGATACATCCCTCGTCACACTGGTGGTGGTCTAATGATGTGCTCAGCACAGAAGAGCCAAAGCAAGATTAATCCGGTCTGATCTGAGGTCTGTCAGTGTGAATCATTGTGTATTACTGCTTGTATTACTTATAAGTTAGTGGTGGATTTTTTTTTTCTAAGAAATGAATCCTATTCAGCAAGGACACATTAAATTGATCAAAAATGACCACTTATAATGTTACAAAAGATTTTCATTTCAAATTCCTATTCATCAAATTATCATGATTTCCACAAAAATATTAAGCAACAAAACTGTCTTCAACATTCGTAATAATAAGAAATATTTCTTGAGCAGGAAATCAGTATATTGGAGTGATTTGATCATGTGACACTGAAGACTGAAAATTCAGCTTTACCATCACATGAATATATTGTTTATTTTAAATTGTTATAATCTTTCATGATATTACTGTTTTTACATGATTTTTGCACAAATAAATAGAGCCTTGGTGATAAGAGATTTCTTTGAAAAAACAGTATTGAACAGTATTGTGGGGCAGTCGTGGCCTAATGGATAGCGAGTCGGATTTGTAATCTGAAGGTTGCGGGTTCGAGTCTCAGGTCCGGCAGGGATTGTAGGTGGGGGGGAGTGAATATCCAGCACTCTCTCCACCTTCAATACCACGACTGAGGTCAGGTGAGACCCTTGAGCAAGGCACCGAACCCCCAACTGCTCCCCGGGCGCCGCAGCATTGGCTGCCCACTGCTCTGGGTGTGTGTGTGTTTCACTTCTCATTACAGTGTGTGTGCACTTGGATGGGTTAAATGCAGAGCACAAATTCCGAGTATACTTGGCTACACTTCACTTTCACTTTTTCACTGTATATTATGGGATGCAAAATATATCGGTGTCATATCAGTTAATAATATTATTTTTTTAAATTAATCTGTGTCTGTAGGCTAAATATAAATTGTTCATGCTCACACTATTTGTAAATTGATGACCTTTGCCTTAATTTAATTCTCAACTATAGTTTATTATCTTTAAAAACACTAATAACACTATTAAAATGTAATCTTTAGAAAATCTCAAAATGAATATCCTTATATTGACATTTTAATACACACCATTTATCTGTTATTTTTATTTATCGGTTAATCAGTTACAAAATCAAATGTTAAAAATCTAAATAAATTAAAACCATTATACAAAATAAAAAGTGAGCATCTTAATCCCAGATTTACAGTAAAGCCTTTCCCAAATTAATCTCCTCAAAATAAGATTACTGATCGCTATGACAACAAGAGCATAAACTGCATCTTTAATGAAAGATCAGTTCTAATTATGACTTATTCTATTATTCGAAATAAAGCCTTTTTAAAATTAGAATAAATTTTTTTTTATTATTTAAATTAGAATTTGAGATTTTGTTTAAATAAATAAAAAATCTCAGTGGCAGAAATAAAGGGGAAAATCATTAAAATCCCCCCTTGCGCTGTAATTGGCATTGTTCCAGTCTGGAGCACTACGAACTAGCAAATTGCCTAAAACAAAAAAAAGCCTCCCCGGTGACCATGAGCCCTGCAGGGTGTTAATTGAAAAACGCAAACAAATGGAGAACCATAGTGATGATGAGGGATAAAATAAAGGGGTTTATTACTACAGGCTCTCAAAAAGCAGAAGACCAGATATGGAGTGAAAGGTGCGACTTTATTCCTGAAAATCAATATGGAATTTGTTGTTAATTGACTAGAGATGAGAAGTAATTTCACCATTGTTTGGGGACAAGTGAACAGCGCATGGCAAGACACTATAGAAGTTGCGTTTGTAGCTGCCAGTTGTCTGGTTTTGCTGGTCACTTTGCAGGTTGGATTTCTGGCAAACTTGTTCGTGGCGTGGGCCGTGCACCACCAGAAGTCACTCCAGACGTCCAACAACGCTCTCCTGGTGAATCTGGCCGTTATTGACATCTTGCGATGCGCCATTGATTGTCCATTGCTTCTCAGTGTTGTTTTGAGCGCTCGCGACCTCGGTGTGCTTTTCTGCAGCGCGCAGATCGCGTCGTTTTCCCTCATCTGTTGCGTGCAGTTGCTCACACTGGCGTGCATCAGCGCCGAGCGATATCAAGCCATTGCACATCCGTTTAAAAATGCCGAGCGCCGAAAACGGATAACGGTGTGGATTGCGTTGACATGGCTTCTTCCCATCTCCATATCGGTCATTTGCGTGATTTTTGCGAAAGACTCGCCGGTGTACGTCAGATGCAGAGGTTTGCGCATTGACAAGTTAGGACACGACACGTTTGGAGTTTACATTTTGACTCCCATCTGGTGCGTCTGTTTGACGGTCATCATTGGATTCTACGGCCGTATTTTCCTTTTAGTCAGAGCGCACGGTCGGAAAATATTCGATAAGGGTTCGCTTCCACCACCGGATAAGAAGAAAGAGGATACAAAGCACAAAAAAGAAGAAAAAAAGACTGATATTAAAAATGATGCAGAAAAACAACAAACATTCGATAGTGATCATTTAAAACCGAATGAAAAAGAGTCACGTGAAGAGAATCCACTGGATTTGCATCCAACATCTGAGGAACTTACCACAACAGTTGGCACTGACTCGTTGGATATAAACAAACCAGAGCTTGCCACTGAAATATCAAAAGAAACCAAAGTCACCTTTATAGATGAACTTTCCAATGAAGCACCACAGGTTCTAGAAGTTCTTGGAGAGCCAAACGACCACCAACCTACTTCTGAAGAAAATTCTTCTCCATTAACTAATGAAGAAGATGGTGCGACAGAGTCAAGCACCCGCCAATCAACCAGTGAGGAGGGTGTGGTACCAAATGTCCAGCAAGATGTTGCTGCAGAAAGTTCTCAGTCATCAGTAAAAGGAGAAGATGGCGAGGAAGACCCAAATGGCCAACTACATAATACTTTAGGAACTTTTCCTCCATCAGCTACTGAAGAAGATGGTACTGTTGAGTCAAGCACTTCACAAGATACGTCTCCAACATCAGGAAATGGAGATAAAGGTGCTGATAAGCAAAGCGTTCCTCAAGAAACTGCTGCAGAAACTTCTCCAGCATCGACCGGAGAAGCCACAGCTGCTCCACAGGAGGAGGAGGTGGCAGGTGCCATCTGTATGATGCCATCTCTCGCCCAAAGAGAACGAGGAAACGCCAAGAAGGAGAGCAAACTGGCCAAGCGCTCCGGATACATCATCTTCACCTTCCTCATATTTTGGATCCCGCTGATTGCGACAGTGGTTTTAAATCACTTCTTTTACCAAAACGACAATCTAACAGTAGGTTTCAAGCTAAAACTTCAAGCTTCTTTTTACTGATTTGTATCAATTTTTAACGTAGGAGAAAACAGTTTCTATGCCTCGTTCAACCAGATTAGCTCTTTAACATTTACCATTCACACCACAAATAAAAAATAAATAAATAAATAAATAAAATAATGAAATAAATGAATAAAACATGATAATGCTTTTTTTTCTTGTTTAAAGCATAAATCTAATTAAATGTAGCCACATTTATATTTAAAACGAGAAAAATAAAATGAACTTAATTATGGGTGATATATTTAAGTCTTAGTGTCTTGTGTATGAAGTAAATGTATCTTGTTTTAAGGATGTATTAATTTTAGATAATAAATTATTTAATAAAAAAACTTATAGATCAATAAATACTAATTATTGATTACATAACCTAGTATTTTTTTATTTGCTTGTGTGCAGTGTATTGGTAATATTGTCAAGTCTAATGGTTTTCATACAATTGCCGAAGTTTATGATGTCTTGGCACCCGCATTTAATGTATTTCAGGTGGAGGTTTTTCGGGAGCTGGAGATTTTAACAGTGTCTTTGGTCTGCATGACATCCCTCACCAACCCGATCATCTATGCCGCGGTCAACCCTCAGTTCCGCACAGAATTCCACAATCTGAAGACAAAATGGAAAGCGTTTTTTACACTTTCATAGAGTCTATATGTATACTTGTGGGGTTGTCAGAGCTGAGATCCCACTATGCCAAACACTACATCAGGGGCCTGTTTCATAAAAACAAGTTTACCAAATAAGCCAGGTTTATTTCAGTTATTCTGACTTCTTGTCAGTTGATTTGGTTCAAAATAAGTCAGACTAACTGAAATAAGCCTGGCTTATTTGGTAAACTTGTTTTATGGAACAGGCCCCTGATCAGTTTATTTGTGTTGTGTTGTTGTATGCTGTTGGCCACAAATTGAATTAGATGATGCTGTCTTAAATCTTAAGAAATGCTAAGACTGTTAATAAAATGAAACCGATGTTATGAATAATGTTTGTAAACAGCTGCATTTTGGTAACATTTAAATACAGTGTAGCCTATTCCATTACATTATATTTTGTAAGACAATGTTCAGCCTTGACCTCTGAAAAAAACAAAAAAACTAAAATAAAGATTGAGCATTTTGTGTTCTTTGATTTAATTTTCCGATTATATGATGAAAAATAATTGATATGACTAATAAAATGTGAAATAGATACTTTTTAACCATGTATAAGTTGATTAAGCAATGAGAACTAAAATCAATTTTTTTGTTTGTCTGTTAATTTTATCATTTTTATTGTATGTTTTGCCCACAGAGATTGACCAGAGATTTATCTTAAATTTCATGTATAAATATATAAGATATATTTCAATCAGAAAAATTTAGAAAATAATTAAGTCTTGTTAAAACAGTTATAGCTCAAATATACTTTTTAGACAGTTATTTACTCATATTTTACTACATATTACTACATATTTTAATATAGACAGTAAGAAACAAACAGGTCAGCGCAACAGATGAAAATGTTCACTTTACAAATAACATCTTCAAACAACGGCATCTATATTAAGACTTCAACTGCATGATTTCAAAAACATGAAGCTCAAGTAATTATGAACCATCAGAGACTACCAACACATCAAGAAACACTCGAAAACTGGACTCTTTTTGCAAAATACCAAATGGCCCGGTTTCACAGACAGGGTTTAGACTAAGCTAGGACTAGGCCATAGTTCAATTAGGACATTTAAGTAATTTTTATTAACATGCCTTAGAAAAAACATTACTGGTGTGCATCTAGACAAAACAAAGGCACTGATATTTTAAGATCAGTCAGTGCAAGTTTCTTTCAGTTAAAACAGCTCAGATTTACACTTTAGTCTGGGACTAGGCTTAAGCCTTGTCTGTGAAACCGGGGGAATATGTTTCATAATAAAATAGCTTTAACTATTCATTCTGTACAATCCAAAAAAAACATTGTGCGTCTCATTTTAAATGTAATTTATTCCTGTGATGGTAAAGCTGAATTTTCAGCAGTCATTACTCCAGTCTTCAGTCACATGATCCTTCAGAAGTCATACTAATATGCTTGTAATGTTGACAGTTGTGGGAAACTATGATACATTTTATTTAGAATTCTTTGATTAATGGAAATTTAAAAAGAACAGCATTTTATTTGCAATAGAATTGTTTGGAACATTATAAAAATATTTACTGCCAATTTAATGCATCCTTGATTATTTTATTTTTTTATTGATCCCAAACGTTTGAATAGTGTTGTAGTTTTTGAGCACAAGTCTGCAACATTTTGTCACAAAGTGTCAGTGCTGGATGACATACTTTTAGGTAAGATTACTAACCCCTGGTTTAGATAATATTTAGCATTTACCTTGAAAGTAATCAGACTTTCCATCCATAAAAATATAATTCACAAGGATGACACTAAAGATGCTGGCCCACAGGTGCAGGTCGCTGAAGATGACTACAAAGCCAACATCCTGTCACAGAAAGATTAGAAGGAAAACACACTGATACAGCTGCCACTAAATATCTGTAGTATGTCTGCATCAAAAAAGCATATCCAAAACCACTCACATAGAAGATGGTGAATAAAACCAGGATGGTGATCTGAATCATGCACACCTGCACGGCAATGCAGCTTCCAACCTCCAAAAATGTCAAAATGTGTGCATTTTCAGTAGAAAACACCTTCAGTGAAATAAACCTGAGGTTGAATTAATGAGACAAAAATTGTTGTCCATTATTACCAACCTCAAACTGATTGTATTCTGCAGAGCAAACTGCACTCCATTGACTATTTCTGGGATTTCAGGGACCATGGCCAAAAGAGTCACATCTATGAAATACTGAGATGAAGAATAGGGTCAGATCATACATACAGAAATACATCAGTATTGACTGATTTACTGCATTATCAACCTGTGATATAGATGAGCGGCTGAGAATGGGTTGGATGTGTTCGGTGGTCAGGTTGGCACATGCAGACATCAGCACTGTGGCAACGATGAGGATAAGCAAAGCTCTCCATTGGGACCAATGCATTGACGCTCCGAGATGACCTGCCGTGTGTACACACACACACACACACACACACGTTGTGTTTTATATCATGTTAGAGACCTCCAACTGACTTCTATTATTCTTAAATGAATCCTATTTTAATCTCTACACCCTAGAACTGTGAGTATTGAGTAGACAAAATGAAAGTGTTCACACTGTGAACTTACTCAACATGACTGTGAAACAGGCTGTAGCTGTTTTCACTCTAGTGAAACAGAAAGAAAAAACAACTCTAGAAATGTGCAGAAAATGGCTCGATGTGTGTCATGTTTTCACGTTTATATGATGCTTGTTTGTAATCTCACCAAGTCGTAGTGGCAGTTTTTGCACATGAAGGATCCGCTGCTGTTGGTCACTGTAGAGTTGGTACAGTCCTCACACCAGATTCCCATAGGCTTTGGAGAAAAGCATAGGGGCAAACACTCCTACAGACGGCACAGGAGACCACAGGGGAAAATTATGGAGATAAAATAGTCTCAAAATGTACTTATTTACAAAATATGACTCAAAAATGAAATTATATAAACAGCATTTCATAAACTCGTAATCTAATTAGTTTTCACAAAATGCGATTTGTAAATGCACAACCAAATTTATACATCTTATTTTCTGAATGTAAATTTGGTAGTGTACTTGCAAATCATATTTGATGAATTTGGATTAGGTTATGAGTTTGTGAATTGCTGTGTGCAAATATATAAACCTGCTTACACACTTGTGAATTATGTTTTGTATACACATTAATGCTGAGACATAATGTGAAATAATGTATTTTCACAATATATTTGTACCAGTCATTTTATTTGAACATTTGTGAATATTAAATAGTTTACGCATTTGGCATTTATATTTTGTAAATACAATAATTTTAAAACTATTTTCGGTCCATAGAAAATAAATAATGATGATCGACTGTAATGCAAGAATGCAATCTTTTGGTAATCGATTTCACAAAATAATGTATTTTCACAAGATTTGTGCATCAGGCATTTTTTAAGACAGTGCTAAATTAAAACTCAATATTTGTGAGCATTAATTAACTTATGCATCTGTAAATTATATTTTGTAAATACAATAATTTTAAAACTATTTTAGTTCCATTAAAAATAAATAATGATGATCAACTGTGTGTTTTGGTAATATGTTTCATGAAATAATGTATTTTCACAATTTATTTGTACCAGGAATTGTGCAACATGACATCAAAATCAACTCTATTTACCTTCTATAATAAAATATTAATAATCTTCATAATACATACATTAAATTATGTAAATTATCTAATTTAGTATATAAATTAATACATTCATGCTGTCAAACTATAAATAATGTTAATCTTAACAGACTGTCATATTGTTCACAGTATTCTACAGAAAAAAAAAATCATAAATTTTCATCAAAATGTAATGCTTCTTTTTGCTTCCTCATATCCCATTTAAATATTTAGAGAGTTTTTCCAATCAATGTTTGCCAATAAAACCTGCTCGAAAACAGTAATTTTTGGTGACACTGGTGGGTCTTCTTCTTTAACTTGGATTATACTTCTTTCAAATGTTATTATATTATATTATATTATATTACATTATATATAAAATCAATTCCCACACTATATTATTTCCTACTTAACGAGTTTCACTTAAAATTGTCACATTATTTGATGTGTTTACAGTGTCATTTCACATTGTCTTTAATTACTACAGCAGGAGAGAAGCGCAATAACAAGCTAATTTTTACCACCTCGTAGCACATGACGTCTTACCCCCTATTGATATGAAGAGCAGAGAGGAGCTGACCCCCGCCGAGCGACTGTTAAACCTCTGCTCCCTGTGCCTGAACCCGCCGATTATCATACAGATCCCCTGAGAGAGAGACACACACAAATATAATGGTCATGCATTGCACACTTTACAGATTTAAGATCCTCTGTTGTGTAACAGATCTCATACTGGTATGAAGAGGATGCAGCCCAGCAGGGTTCCAGTAAGAGCCTCCTTCATGATCTCCTGCAGGCACTTATTCCCCTGGTGATGACCTCTGAGCAATGCTGTGATGTAAAAGGTCAACTCTGTGATGGAGCCAAACGTAGCGTTCACCACGGCCCCGACAGCAAAGTTACTCTGAGCGGAAATACTGAGAATAGAGATGACAACAGTGTTGCTGTCAAAAGTGTTTGTGAGGTTCTGGTGTTGTTCTGGTGTAACTGCTCACCTTGCAATGCCCATGCCGATGTAATACGAGAGAGGAATGATGGAGCTGACTGCTGTGGCAAACTTGACTTCAGAGCTGACAAACTGGTTTGATTTGTCCACGTAACCAATCACTAGTGATACTATAACTAATGGTAAGATTTATTCTTAAATAAAAAAATAACAATTAATTTGATTGCAATATACAGTACCAGCATGAAATAGTTTGAAAGTAAGAAGTTTTGATTCTTTATTAATAACAATTATATGATTAAAAAAATGTATATTGAATAAATGAATGTAATTAATAATTCTTAATAGTTAATAATTAAAATATTATAATACTTCCATTTATGTTATTTCATAGTTTAACTACTTTATTCTCCACATTTTCAAATAATAGTAATAAAAAATGAGTAGGCATGTACAGACATTTGACTGATTCTATACATGTACTACAGTCCACAGAAGGAAATAGGTAAGTTTGGTCTAACCTGAGTAGGGTTTAATAACGTTCAGCTCAGAGTATAGCTCCTTCACAATGTCCGACCTGCCCTGAAAGGGACGGTCTGTCACATGACTCTTCCACTTCCTGAATCCGAACTTAAATAAACACAAAGGAACAAAATCAGCATCAACAATACGCAAAATGAAACTGGACATATGTGCTCAGTGCACATTTACCTTATAATTATTTGCGAGTTTTTGGGCCTCTACTTCATTTTCAGCACTTATGGTGGTCTTGCACGGGTTCTCATCCCATATTTCTTCACCAAAGCTGCATGCTGTTAAGAAGTTGGAAGTAAGGACAAAAAAGGGGTAGTAACATCAAAACAAGCACAGAAAAAAAACACCCTTGATTTTATGCAAAGTGCATGGGGTCTCACTTCTCTGTGGGTGTTTCGGTGTGCAGGCAAACAGGAGTGAGTGTGAGCATCGCCGACTTCTGAGTGAACGTGAGCTACACAAACCCTGTCACAACATGAACCAGGCTGATGAACCCCATCATGGTCCTCTGGAGAATCTGACCAATGAGATGAAATCATGGTTTATTATTAAGCATTTACATCAATTTGGTTTTATTTAAATAATCGTATTTTCAAAATATATTAATTCGAATTCCTTAGAATCGGCAGCATATATCTGTAAATTGTGGGGGAAAAAACACGTTAACATTAATTTAATGTTAAAAACAAAAAACGTTAATTGTAAATTAAACAATCATGAACATGGTTCGAATATGGCTTACATGTAATAAATCGAATTTAATTATAAATATCTCAACCTAGTTACTGTGTATTAGATACATACACATTAGTAGTTACATAACTGTCATTTTTATGTTTCATTTATGTGTGACTGACAAATATGCATCATGTGAAGTATAATAGTTTATGTTAAAACTGTAATCCAAACAAATGGAAATTGTATATGCAATTACATAAATCTTAAACATTAGGCCTTATTAATTTGAAACTTACACTTCTTTTTTGTTAAATGTTTTTCTTGCTTGTGCTTTATTTCTTTGTAATAAATGCCACTTAGATTTATATTTTATGTAATGCAATTATATGAATACGCTTTTAAGTGTGACAAACATAAAATATAAACAATGAAATCTACAGTATTTTCAATAACTGCTGGTACGCATAATTTAAATGCATTTTGTGTCTCATCATTAACACGTTTTAATTCAGATCTAGCCAAAGATATTAAATCTGGCGACAGGAAATTCTTGAATAGTAATTGGGGAAGTGTTGACTGATGCGGTCTCACAGCTTCAGAACAATTTCACAACAGAAACTTGACTGACTGCAAATTCATTAAAAGAAATCATTTAGAGAGATCCTGATTCATTTATATCCAGGATAAATCACAATACACGTTATAAAAATCCATGAATGTGAAATACAACAGACAGCCATTCATGTCACGTGAATTTATGATCATGTTACATCCATTGTTGCATATCAAAAGTCCGAAGTAATTGGAACAAAGGTGTAATTGTCTGTTGTAATAAAATAACGCACTGCACTGTTGACAATACAAGCCAGTGGATTCTTTTTAGTGGTCGACCGATATTGTTTTTTTGACAGTCGATGCCGATATCTTGGAAAGCCAAGTGGCCGATATAATTGTATTTATTTTAATTAACATTTAAGAAATTTGAAATCATTTGAAAATGGATTAAAAAATTAAAATAAACATACTTATACTTTAGATGACAAATTATTTTTGTTACAAATAAATAAATATTTAATAAAAAGTAAACTGTAACCAACAGAGCACTCAGTATTCTGGGAAGTTTGTGTGCATTGGGAATCATATTTTTTCAAATAAAGCAAAGGTAACACTCATTTTACATACAGCACACAGTGAAAATGATATGAATATGACAGTGGGCAAAAGCATGAAGCGCAGCATAATTTGAAATCACAAATTTAATGTTTAAAGCATTCAATTTGCACGGACCGAAAGTCACGCAGAGAACACGCGATCGTGCAGGTCACATGCACACTTCACAAGATCTCACAACTGGATTCGACTAAGTTTGCAAGGTTTGTGAAATTAAATTTTCATTAGCCATTCAAAGATTTGTTTAAATTATGTAAATGCATATTTGTTGAATGCTGACAGCAAATGAGAAAGTATTATAATGTTTGCCTTTCTATTACTAATAATATAAAAGCAATCGTTAATACTTTTTAATTTTATAATACATTTTAATTCCTTTGTTTAACAGTTCTATCAGATTATTAGACAGACTTCTATCCGTATCAGACAGAACTGTTAAGACGGCAGCATGTGAGCACCGTTTAGGCACTGCCGTTCTCAGCGCCGTCAAAATAAAAGTCCCGCCTCGAACGCATTGGCCAAACAGAAAAACTTATCGGCTGAGGCCGATATTTGAAAAATGCCAAATATCGGCCGATATATCGGTTGACCACTAATTATTTTTAGTCCTTCAGTTTTCATACAATGGCCTTACTTCGTATTATTGTTTACCTTGCTTGTCTGAGTCGAGTTTTCTTCTTCGCGGCTCTACATTCGTTGTCATTTCAGCACATTCTCTTCTGTCATTCCACTTCAGTCTCGAATGACAGACAGTTCTTCAGTAATCAGCCTCATGTGACTCAAGCACACTTACGCCGAGCCACCGTGTTGCCAGATCGCGCTAAATATGTGAAATATGTGTCCCCACTAAAAAAGGTAAAATAAGGCACTCCTGTTTCTGGCGATTTTCAGAATGCGTCATCCTTTTTTTACATGGCAACCCCGTGCGAATCACTAAGGTAAACTCACTGTCTGAACGTTTTCATTCAAAACAAATTTTAAGAGTCCTCACGACACAAATTCAATAAACAAAGGTTATTAAAATTGTAATATTTATTTTTAAAGAACTTCCACAAACCTGACATAAAAGCCAGAAAGCATTCCAAAATGAAATCATAGAAAATATTAACCACTGTTTTATAATTGCCTTATAACATAAAACAATATTTCTTAAATAATGCATAGCTGGCCATGTCGATATCATCAAGCATCAGAAAACAGTCAAAGTACAATCAATGTACACATTCTGTAAAAATAAGGTTCCTGGGTTATTACTACATCAGCATAACCTGAATAACTTTTTTTAGTAGTAAACTTCACTTGCATTATGCAGCACTGAAGTAACACTTATTTTTCAAGGCATTAAGATTTCTAAACACATGCTGAGATGTTACAAGAGTCCTTTCCACCACTAGTCTGGATATCCAAAGCACTTAGTGTGGTCAGAAAAATATCTGCACTCACTTGGCAAGAAAATATTTGGCAGTGAAGATGTTCTCAAAGGTTCTCAAACGAGGTCTGTGGTGTTCACAAATGTCTATTATATGAACAAAAATCACACAAAATGCCTGAGGGAGTCATTTCTTGTCCATTTTCCAACATTTTGAGAGAATACCAATGACCTACCAAGTGGACCACCTGCTACCAGTCGATATCAACACTGTTCCAGCAAGGATTTAAAGCTACAGCAGGTTGTTAGTGCAGAGCTCTAATGTTTAAGTAGGTAAACAAGCTTCTATACATTGAAGAACGGGTTTATTTGGTAAAAAATGTTCTGTAAGAGGTTATGTGAAGAGTCTGGCCACCTGTGACTTCACCTCCTCATCTGGATGGGACAGCAGCAGGGGCAGTTTACGGTGCAGCTGAGAGGAGCTGTCCAGTAGAACACAGTACAGAGAGTCCTGCCTCCTCCTCAGAGCTTCAGCCACCTGTGAAGAGGGTCTCCATGCACGCAGATTCCCCACAAAAAACAACAGGCGGAGAAGAACAGACGTGCTTGTGCAGCCGTCAAACAACAGAATCAGGGACGCTGGAGCCTGTGAACAGATTTACAAGTAAACGGAGGAGCTTGTGCCAATATATAACAGCTCTTAAAACTAAGAGAAGAACTAAATTATGGCTGTGTGATGAATCAAAATATAACCAGAATCGCAACATGGCTTAGTATGATTATCAAATCACAAAGATTGTGATTTAAATAAATAAATAAATATAATATAAATATAATATATATATATCAATCAGTTTTTGAGAGCGCTAGCTGCAGTTTACCACCAAAATAAATAAAATTAAGATGGCCATAATTTGTAAGGCTTCACAACTTTGCCAAAACATTTTATATCAGCATATAAAAATTGTGTATCAGAATAAAACAAAATAATAATTTTTTCCTAAACACTAATTTTTATTTCACAGTGAAATATTACAATATATTATTATTATTACAATAATAATACAATATATGACTTAATTAAAATCTTAAAATAACATTTATAATAATTAATGATGAATTAATAATAACAATAATAATAATAGCAATAATAATAATAAATTATTTTATTTTACTTTATTTTCATGTTGACATATAATTATTATTAAATAAAATAAGACACAAAATAAATATTACTAATAATAAATATTACTTTATTAAATAAAATAATAGACAAAATAAGAAACATTACTATTACAATATTTTACTGTGAAATAAAGCAAATTAGTATTTAGGAGAATATAATAATAATATTGATCATCATAATGTGAATTTATTTAATTTTCATGTTGATATACAAATTCAACTGCAACTGCAATTTTTATCTGAAGAAAAATCACAATAATATTCTTTCCTCAAATCGTGCAGCACTAAACTAAATCATGATGACCACAGAGTGGCCTAAAAATAGACATAAGCATCAACAGCAGGCAATGAGAAAAACTAGGACACCTAGCAACCAAGGCGATTATTTATAGATTGATCTATTTATAATCATATTGTGTTGGTATGACAGAATAGTCACTGAAACCAACTGCACTGGATCTCACTTACAAAACAGTGAAACCATTACAGCAGAACCCATAAAAGACATGCTTGTTCACCTGAGCTTGCACAATATCGTCCATCAGATCTGGATTGGAGGAAATATTTACTAGGACCTTCAGGACTTGGATCTGCAGGAACAGATTAAATCTTCAATACATCTGATTGTGTAAACATATCATTCAATACATTACTCAAAAATCACCTGTAGGACTTCATTGCTCACTACGAGTAGTGATAGGAGGAGGGTGATGGAATTCTTCATCAGATGCTGGTGATTATCCGTGACTGACAGATTAGTGAGCAATCTGAGCGCTGCCAGCTGAAGGTCAGAGTTCACCGGTGACATCTCAATCATCTGCATCACCGACGGGACATATATCTGACCACCAACAACAGAAACCACAGTGTAAGCATAGCATTCATGGGAGAGCGAAAGAAAAACATATTCAAAATGGTGTTCTTTTAGTATTATTTATATATTATTATAGTATTTATTCATATTTTGAATTAGCTTTTTTATATTTTACATTTTTATTTTAGTTTGTTTCGGTTACTTTGTTATGTGCTTTTGTCATTTTTGTTTTATTTCTATAGTTTCATTTTAATTTCAGCTTTAGTAATTTTAGTAATTTAACTTATACTCATTGATTACAGTTAATCGCCAAGGCAGCATTTCTCATTTTCATTCAAAGTTTTTACGTTTAATTTTTTCCATCTTAATAAATAACGCAATACCTTCAGCTGCTCTTGATTGCGGATATTCATGCTTAAGTTGTTCAGAGCGTTTAGAGTCTGAGTGCGAATCTCAGGTGAAGGGTCTGAGAGGAAGCCTGCTATGATGTGAAGACCTCCAAATTCTCGCAGAAGATCCTAATGAAGAAAAGCAAAAACTGTTTTGAAATATGATGCATCATCTGCATCTGTTTACTCTTCTGCAAGTCCAAAAAGTATGTCTAATACATAAATGTCTAGAAGACAGAACATCAGATGACCTGGTTTACTGTGAAGGCAGCAGCATGTCCTAAAGTTACGAGAACTTTCTTCCTCTCTTCTGGGTTTGGGCTGCTCTGCAGAAGGGAGAGAAGCATACTTAGATGTCGAGGCTCCAGGCTGGCAGCAGATTTTGAGAAAATAACACCTTATGAGAAGACAAAAACACAAAGAAAGGTTTGTATGAAGGAGACATCTACTTCCGTTTCTAAATCAAGAACCTAGGACAATAAAATGAAGTTGACACACTGCCTATATTTACTCACTGTAATGTATGATTGAAAACCAACCCCTTCAAACGTATACAGAGCTGTCAGTAAGCAAGACTTTATATAACACATCCAACCATTTGAATGTCACTTACTAGATTCAGTATCCGCAGTAGGATCCAGATTATCACTCTTACTGACAACTTTAAATCCAGACACTTTGGCCATCAAGCTTCCAGGCTGAATAGTCACACTTTTAGCAGACTTTTTTCTGTTTACTCCTGCATCTCCTGCGCGACCAAAGACTAGTTTATAAATGCCATATGAGGCTCCGGCTCCTGCTACAATCCCCAACAGAGCCTTCATGCTGCCGAGGCGGGCTACGACATTGTCATCTCCCATTCTGCGATAGGCGCAGATTTCATAGATACATGTTAACACATGGTCCGTGTCCGGCAGGATAAATACAGATACAAACAGTTCTTGATTATCATAACCGTCACTGACTGTTTCCTCCTATTGCATCAGTGGACGACCAAAACATTTCGCGGAGTTAACTGTTGCTTGCTGCGTTGAGCGTTCATTAACGATTTTGTGTTTTCGAACAAATTACATTTCTATCATTAATAATACTTTAAGGTAGTTTTTCAAAACAGTCAAACACAAATGCACTGAACTGATGAGAAGTTTTATGATTTATGTCTGCTCAGAGGCTAGAGAGAGATATACAAGAAAGTCAGAACTCAGAGATACCACAAGGCGAAGGCCAGGACAGACTATCACTGCTGCCTAACAAGCTGTCTCTTAAGGTATCACTTAACCTCTGTGATGTTGCCATTAAATAACTGGCAATTACACAAGTCAGCTGATTTTAATAAACAATTTGCTGCAGATCTTCCAACGTTTAGGTGTGCGTGAGCTCCTGAAATGTGCTCAGGTGTGTCGTTCTTGGAAAGCGATCGCTCAAATCAGCTCACTGTGGACTGAGGTCAGTGCAGCTCGCTTAAAAACTCTTAAATATGTGTGGCCTAATGGTTAGAGAGTCGGACTCGTAACCCAAGGTTGTGGATTCGAGTCTCGTACCGGCAGGGATTGTAGGTGGGGGGAGTGAATGTACAGCGCTCTCTTCCACCTTCAATACCACGACTGAGGTGCCCTTGAGCAAGGCACCGAACCCCAACTGCTCCCCGGGCGCCGCAGCAAAAAATGGCTGCCCACTGCTCCGGGTGTGTGTTCACGGTGTGTGTGTGTGTTCACTGCTGTGTGTGTGCACTTTGGATGGGATAAATGCAGAGCACTAATTCCGAGTATGGGTCACCATACTTGGCCACATGTCACTTCACTTTTAGAATATGTGTTTCCGCAGATCGATTTCTCCTCTGAGGCCAGCTGAATCACAGATCAGACTGTGGAGAGAATATCTGTCAACTTGTGCGGTTGCACACTGGTGCAGGAGTCCAGTTTTAGACGCATCAGTAAATTTACTTTAATCAGCCTTAAAGCAGCACTATGTAACGTTTGGCGCTCTAGCGGTTAATAAACAGAACTGCACATATCCCGCGGAAGAACATTCCAACCGGAGCTACTTCTCTAAGTTTATGTCTATGGCGATTCACGCAGGTATGTGTTACTCCGCAGTGGTGACGACCCGACCCAAGAGGGTCTAGCTGCAGCCTTGCACTTGCACTCTCAGACTTGCATTCTCAGACTTGCACTCTCAGACACTT
>NW_015552598.1:841072-854664 GCF_001515605.1 Sinocyclocheilus anshuiensis | reverse complement strand
TCGTACCGGCAGGGATTGTAGGTGGGGGGAGTGAATGTACAGCGCTCTCTTCCACCTTCAATACCACGACTGAGGTGCCCTTGAGCCCAACTGCTCCCTGGGCGCCGCAGCAAAAAATGGCTGCCCACTGCTCCGGGTGTGTGTTCACGGTGTGTGTGTGTGTTCACTGCTGTGTGTGTGCACTTTGGATGGGATAAATGCAGAGCACTAATTCCGAGTATGGGTCACCATACTTGGCCACATGTCACTTCACTTTTAGAATATGTGTTTCCGCAGATCGATTTCTCCTCTGAGGCCAGCTGAATCACAGATCAGACTGTGGAGAGAATATCTGTCAACTTGTGCGGTTGCACACTGGTGCAGGAGTCCAGTTTTAGACGCATCAGTAAATTTACTTTAATCAGCCTTAAAGCAGCACTATGTAACGTTTGGCGCTCTAGCGGTTAATAAACAGAACTGCACATATCCCGCGGAAGAACATTCCAACCGGAGCTACTTCTCTAAGTTTATGTCTATGGCGATTCACGCAGGTATGTGTTACTCCGCAGTGGTGACGACCTGACCAGGCTACAATAGTCCAAATATAAGTACTTGTTATAAGTGTACCGTAGTGATTCGGAATAAGACAAAAACTTATTCGGTTTGGAAGATGAATTCATTATGTACTCGCTCATTATATACATTTAGCAAATTTTGAAAACAGAAAAAGTTACATAGTGCTGCTTTAAAAATTCATACGTTTTTGATGTAATCAAAAATATAAGGATCTTGCTTGTGTTTTTTTGTCAAAGGTCAATGCAGAAATCTTCAAGAACTCGATCTCAGTGAATGCTCACATCTTAATGCAAGTAGAATAAAAACACACTGTGTTTAAGTTTCACTGCATAAAAATCTTACACTCTCTCCTCCATCTTAATCTGGCCTTCACTCATATTACTAATGCCACTATAAGAGTCCTGTCAAGGTCCAAACTTTTTATGTTTCTCAGTTCTTCATACTGTACACAACCACATTATATTGTTATGATGCTTTTGGCATTGATTGTTGTTTTAAAGATGTAGGGCAGTGTTTGCCCTACACTTACTAATGATGTCTTTGGCCTGAAGAAACTAGTGCCAACACAAATACACTATAACTAACACAGTGCATATTTATATTGATGTTGTAGATATTGTAGATATAGTGTTGATTTGTACCTGTCTCTTCTCAGACAGGCTGCTCTGAAACTGCAGCAACACTGGAAACACAGTGACGATGACGCCCCCTACAGTCAGGACTAACTACTACAGCTCAACCAGATCTGAACCAACTGGAGAAACAGGAGGATGAGGACATTACAAACTGACATTACCTAATTTACATATGATGTAATTTATCGGATTTCATAAGAAAACACTTTTTTAGCCTTTTTTTGCACACAAGTATGAATCTTTAGTTACAAAATATTGAAAAGTACTTAAGTCACCGAAGGGGCTGACAAAAAGGTTTGGAATCACTTTATCAAACCAAAGTTTTGTCAGGTTGTTGGCATTGAAATCTTTTTGGCATTGGCTATGAGGAAATATTTTATAAGAATGGAAATTCATATCAACTAGAAAATATAGGAAGCTTCATATATAGAAATGGACTGGAACTATGACATATTTCACAAACCCAATTTCACAAGAAATGAAAGAATAAGGCATCAGTTTGAAAAATACCAAACTTTATAATCAGGATTGAATGCTGTATATGTTTGTACTCTCTTACTATTGTTTGAGTATTTTTATGACAAAGAAATACTGTGGGACCTTTGTTTTAATTAAATATGGCATTTTCATGTTGAATCACAAAATAAAAATAAAACGGGTAAAAAAAACAAAAACAATGTGCACAATTCACTAAATACATTTAAAGTTACCTTATATTCTAAACTCAGGTAAGTAGTATCTGTATTCTATTACGTTTTATTGAGATGTTATTATGGTAATGTAAACTGTAACATTTTCTGTTGAACTTTGAGCATTAGACACCCTAATACACAATTTGATTATTGTGTATTTCCTATATGGTATAGTACTGTACCCTAAAATGAATTTTAACTTGAAATTTTAATTTAAAATAATAAATATAATATATAATAATAACAACAATAATAATCATAATAACAAATTTATTTATTATACACCTATAGGATTGGTCAGATGTTGAATCTACAGAATATGTTTATTATTTTATATTTTTGAGTCTCTTGAATTCACTACATCCACTAGGTGGCCTCAGTAAACTTCCAACAACAAAAAAAAAGATTATACAAAGTTAACGCTGCAGTCCATAACTTTTTTTGGTCGTGTCAGACTTGTTACTTATTTGTTCAGATGACAATATCCGGTGAAAATTCTTATTTGGGTCATATATTCCAAAACGTAGGCTAGAATCTGTGATTGCAAAGTACAGTGAATATCCACACCGGTGCGGTGACTGACTGCCACACATTCACCTCAAAACATTCATCTGCACTAGAGCCGCGCCGGAGCACAACCCACGCGAGGAAGATAATTCCGCACACAGCTGCAATTGCAGGTTTTCAAACAGAGATGGCGACAAAGAGGCAAAATTTACAGACTGCAGCTTTAAAGATTATGAGGTAAAAAAAAACATAAAAGGATGCATCATTTACAATAAAATCAGTAATATACATTTACAAAATAGGTACATTTTCATGTCATGCTTACGCAACTTTTCTGAATTGTCATAAAACATAATTCAGAAAATGTATCAAACTATAATGTGTGAATATACATTTTTGCTTATACCTCAGGAACAGTTTGGGCTAGATTCTACATTTCTCAAATCTAAATATTACACTATTACTTTGGTCATTTTCTCTTTTTCCAAACTGTCTCCTTTTCCTGATAACTGCCACTTGCAGCTATTTCATGTTATATTCATAGCACTGTTTGCTCAGATCACTGTTTTATGTTAAACAGTACAATAAACAAAAAAGTCACTGAAAAAACATACCTGCTCTCTGTAGGGGGACTCTGGTGGTCCAGTGGTGAGTCAGCAGTGTTCAGTGTGGGTTCAGTCTGGTATCATCAGTAGGGGTCATGACTGTGGTCAGACCAGTGAACCTGGTGTATACACCCATGTGTCACAGTATCAGCAATGGATCACCACCTCCATTGGCCAAAACCTCCCAGGATTCGTCATCTTCAACCCCCTAATCTCATGCTCTTCTGACAGCCAAGGTAAAACCTATGTAGCCTTAAACATGTACATCCAACAGATACATTACATTCATTTGTTCCTTTTTTTTTTTTATACCTCTGCTGGTTGATGTATAGTCATATAAAACACGCTTACCCATACTTCCAGGAACTGCAATGCCAGTACCCAGTGATAATCACAAACTGCACAAGTTCAAGATTTGTTGGAACAGGCAGTTTTCTACAGGACTTACCATAGTAGTTGTAAGATATGACTAACAAGATTAATTGTGAACAAAATGCAGTATTTTATCAACAATTTTCTGTCATCATTTTTTTTTTTTTACCTTTTCATTTTGCATATAATTTTGCAAATATTAAGCACAGATCGTACCCATACATACAACTTTATATCAGCATACAGTATAAAATGACAGCGTGTAAATTTCTAATTAATTCAAATTAAAATCAATAAATTTTGTGTAAATAAAAAATTCAGCAAGGACACATGAAATTTATCAAGTGACAGTAAAGACAATTAAAATGTTACAAAATACTTCTATTTCAAATAAATTCTGTTCTTTTGAACAGAAAAAAATAAAATGGTTTCCACAAAAATACTAAGCAGCTCATCTGTTTTCAACAATCAAACAAAAAAAGTTTCTTGAGCAGCATATTAGAATGATTTTTTAAGGATTATGTGACACTGGAGACTGGAGTAATGACTTTGCATCAAATAAATAAATGACCTTTTCAAAACAGATTCACACAGAAAAAAAGTTGTTTTAAATTGTAATAATATTTTACAATATTACAATTTTCACTGTATTTTTGATCAATCAAACAAAAAAAGTTTCTTGAGCAGCATATTAGAATGATTTTTTAAGGATTATATGACACTGGAGACTGGAGTAATGACTTTGCATCAAATAAATAAATGACCTTTTCAAAATAGATTCACACAGAAAAAAAGTTGTTTTAAATTGTAATAATATTTTACAATATTACAATTTTCACTGAATTTTTGATCAAAAAAAATTGCAACCCTACAAACCGACCCCAAACCTTTAAACAGTAGTGTATGTATTCTGTAATACACATATTGTATGTTGCAATGCGTGTAGAAGCTTTTACCAAAATTAAAAAATGCTTTAAAATTGCATGGTTTATTTCATTCTTTTGTACAGTTGTTTCAATGCATTCTGTTTATCAACTAATCTGATATACTGTAACGTCTCTCAAGCTGTTCCAGTATAAATCTCCTGTCTAAAACCAGCAGCGAGGTTCTGTCAGTTCTGTAGTTGGCCCCAGGCGCTTCTGTGCAGGTTTTAACTCTGAGCTCCGAGTCTGAGGGTCTCAAACCAGCTCTGGGTTCTCAGGTTGACAGCACCTTTTTCAGCAGTGGCTTTGATCCATCGTTCTTCATGTGTGCCACCATTCAAATTAGCTAAATTAATACATACAATGTAATGAATGCATAGAATATGTTAGATAATGTAGTTTAAATAGTCAAATTTTCATGTTTGTGTTTGAGGATAAGATGTAGACTTGCAACTGAACAAAAAAGTATCAGGCAGTTAAAAGACATTCAGTGGGTCTGGCTTCTACTCACCTGTGACTGTTGTCTTCCCATCAGCTGAAGTTCGTTCAGTCTCTTGACATGAGCTAACTATCTCTGAGCTAATGCTAACAGAGGTTCCAGACAAGTGCACTGCTGCTTTCATAGTGGACGGCACACGCACACACACAGCACCTGGATCAATGACAAATAAAAGTGTTAGAAAACTAGTTTAAAACAAGGGTCAAGTTCTTAGAAATGTACTCAAGTTCTATGAGATGTTCATACTAGGCTCATCTTTTTTATTAGTTTCTTTGGTGTCATATTCTGATTCTGATTATTACCTTGTTGACTGTGAAGTTCTGCGCTTCCATCTTGACCCACATATGCATCAATGTTTCCAGCAGCAGTAAACACCTTCAGGGCACCACTTGAGCTGTCTGTGACGCAGGAAAGACATCTTTAGTGCACTAAACGAGTGACTAAATAATTCAGCCTGCTCACTTACCAATGACAATATTTCCTGTTTTACTTTGTACAAGAGCTTCACCTGTAAAACAACAACGACACATGTCCTAACCGCATATCAGGTCTTTACAATGAGCCAATACTGTCCCTTCCCCTCACCGTGTACATGGCCAATCTGGATGTTCCCGGAGGAAGTGGACACTGAGGTGGATTCACCATAAATGGCCTTCACTTTCAGATCCCCGTGTTCTGTGAAGAGATTCATGGTGGTTCCCTGAATTTTCTTAATATCGACATTCTGGAGAATGAGAACTGTGATTTAATAACAGTTTCACAGAATATGCAGTTATGTCTGTCCTAAACTACTTACACTGTCCAAAGATGTGCTGATATTAACATTCCCATGAATGGTCTGAAGTCCAGTGACATTTCCTCCTGTGGACTGAATTTGAACCTCATGACCCTAAACAAAATCACAGTTAAACACAAGATAATAATACCTATCATCACAAAAAAACTAATTACATTTAGGCCTTTATGACATATTAAATCAGGGGTTTTCAGTCTTTTAGATACCACAGAACCTTGAGCATCCTAAAATTTAAAGACAACTATATATTTATACTTTTACAAATTATAAATGTGCATAATATTTATAAAATAATGTTTTTATTGCACCACTTACTATAATAATGTTTAGTAATGTATATTCGTTATTCAAGAATATTTGATTTTTTATTTTAATTAATTGATTATTTTTATTTACTTTTTAGCATTTTTTTTATTTTTTTTTTTACTTTTTTAAAATTGACTGTCGAGTACTCCTTTGCTGTCCCTAGGAGCCCTAGTTTGAAAACCCCTGCATTAAATGATTAAAAAGCGAATGCGTCACCTTGACAGACTTTAGGACACAGTGCCCTCTCTCTGTGTGAACATGGCAGAGGTCACTCTCCATTTTCTGGATCTTCACATTGCCTTTGTCTTTAGTCTTGATGTGGAGATCTGGAGGAACGGGCAGGGACTAAACGGATGCACATGTATTCCTATGAATTTAAGTATATTTATTCAATACATTACCTAAACTTACTCTAAGTAGAGTTTACCTAGTAAAAGCCATTCATTTTAAAATATTATAATTGTATAATATTAAGAAACTATCAATAATATATTAATTGATCAAATATAATATAAATATGATTTATTAGTACCTTTACAAGCCAGAATACAGATCCTTACTACATTTGATAGGTGCTGTCAGTTCAACAGTGACATTGCTATCCACCCCATCGCCCAAAATCTTAAGTTCATTGCTTTGATCATCATAATGAACATGAAACCCGTCCACATTAGCAGTTTGATTCGCATCTGTCACGTGCACACTAATAAATGCCCGATCAGCCTCAGGAAAAGCATGTGGATCCAGTGATTTTATGGATATATTACAGCTTAAATGACATTTGACATTTGTGAAAGGATTAACTAATAATTCCCATTGCTTTACAGGTTTTTTCAAGTCTTTAGGAGTTGCAGGAGCATCTGAAAAAGCTCGGAGAGCCTGAGAGATCAAAGCCCTGCTGAAGAGTCTTGAACATCTCTGCACTGAACCCACACACACACCGTGACATAACCGCTGTGTAACTGCACAAGTAAACATGACTAAAGCTTCACTTATTGTGAACTAAGACTACACTACATAAGTACGCCTTAGAACAAAATGCTAAAGGCTACTTGCAATAGTAAACGCTGTATAGATAGAAATGTTTACATCACAAGGACACGAGGGCAGCGCACAGCAATGACAGCAAACCGGAACAGGTTCAGAGCGCGAGTGGAATTATGGGAAGTGTAGTTCATCAACCGTAAAATGAAGTCCACTCCGTGATACTGATTGTGACCAAAGAGTATAGTCTTCTATACTCTTTGTTGTGATGGTTTTGGTAATTAAAGTAGTTGTTATCACGCTGATATATGTTCAATTGTTCGTTTTTGTGATAAGTTTGATTTTAGCTAATTTGATGCTATAGAAACGGGGCATGTTGTTATGATTGATTGGGTCTGCGGGAGTGTGGGCGGGAGTTTGATACCGCGGCTCCACCTCGCGACACTACTGCGCAGACACTGGGTGCGTCCGAAATCGCATACTGCTTAGTAGGTACTACATTTGAATTTGAACGTACTACTCGACCGTTAAAAAAGTTCGTTCTATATAGTATGAATGCGAGTAGTATGAATGGAATTCGGACGTACTACATCCGCCATGTTGATGTTGTCACGTGACATGCGTCTTCACAACAGCGCCAAAATTTAAAGAGCCCTCACTACTGCGCGAACATCAGCAATGTTTCACGTTATTCTTACCGCTTTCATCGGCGTTTTAACGTTGATTGGATCAACAGCTCAGAGGAGGCGTCGGTCAGCTGCTCGCAGATCACAGATTTTTTAGGATTATTGATAAACTACTGTCATTTGATTTGTATTTATTTATTTAAATTTTAGTTAAATTATGTCTGAATTTATGTCTGTATAGGTCTTTTAAGTTTTTAGTTTTATTTAATCTGTTCTTTAACTTGATGTGCTCAGTAATAATAATGATTAAACATCTTTTTACAGCCGATTCACGAAATCATCTCATCGATTTACAATGTTTAAACTTTCAGTAAGTCAGCCGTTCACTTAGACCATGTTAAACAAGTGCAATTTAACCACAATTAACAACGTTTTTCCCTGAGGTACTTACATTTGAAAAGAGCCGCGTCGCCGCAAAAAGCAGTTAACAAGCTGATGTACAACAGCATTGACACTAGCTCGATTTGTTCGTTAACTTGATGTGCTCAGTAATAACAATGATTAAACATCTTTTTACAGCCGATTCACGAAATCATCTCATCGATTTACAATGTTTAAACTTTCAGTAAGTCAGCCGTTCACTTAGACCATGTTAAACAAGTGCAATTTAACCACAATTAACAACGTTTTTCCCTGAGGTACTTACATTTGAAAAGAGCCGCGTCGCCGCCTTCCGCCATTTTCGAATATGGCGCCTCCTCTCCCGTGGCCTCATGGGATAGTAAAGTGTCCATCGTATGCATGCTACGGAATTCGGGCGGAAGTAGTAGGTCATCCGGGTACTTCTCGCCTACTGTTTTTCGAATACTATGAATTCGGACATACTACTCGCCTCGCATACTGTTTTTCGCCTACTATATAGTATGGAAGTATGCGATTTCGGACGCAGCTGCTGGCTCCAAACAAATCTCTACTGCGCAGACTCTGGCTCCAAATGACGTCGTTTACTCAAGATGGCAGGCCATACTGAGATGCTTTGGCTTCACTTTTTGGAAGGAATAGGAGATGCGTCGTCCATCTTTTTTTTACAGTCTATGATTGTGACAAGACATCAATCATCTTTAAATAAAGTGTGATTGTCGTCTGAATGATCCAAGAAGGATAAAATTACGATTTTCAAAAATATTCTAAAAATAAGCAGCATTAATATGCTAAGAAAAGAAGAAGAAGACAAAGTTAAAATGACAAAAAAAAGGCATATGTGGCTTAATTTGAATAATAGGCTATAATATCAATCAAATCAACAACAATAATACACTGATATAAAATTGGAGTTAACCATTATAAAATGGAGAGTTACGGCTCCATAATTAATTTGAAGACAAAGTTAAAATGACAAAAAAAAGGCATATGTGGCTTAATTTGAATAATAGGCTATAATATCAATAAAATCAACAACAATAATACACTGATATAAAATTGGAGTTAACCATTATAAAATGGAGAGTTATGGCTCCATAATTAATTTGATGACCCAACTAGTAAATATATTCACATTTTTAGTTGCTTTTAGTTTTTAGTTTACTTTAGACTTAATTTTGTTTTCATAATGTCTGAAAAGTATGAACTTTTATTTTAGCGAGACAATACTATTGTGTGCCTCATTTGTTTGTTACTTTGGATAAAAGCGTCTGCTAAATTACTAAATGTAAATGTAAATGTGCTGCAAACTTGTTGCAAACTTTCCACTGACAGATATTTTCTATAGCCTACTACACCAACTCTGTCTAAAAATGTAACCCTCACAGAACCTTTTTACATTTTTAGATTTTTGCAATTAGGCTGTTCATCGTTTATTAAGCCTGTTTCTTATGTGAACTATTGTGTGGTGCCCAAAACAAAATTAGAAGCTGTTTTCACGTACTATCTTTGTGTGGACATTTGGTCCCCAAAATATAGGCAAAACGTGACCCAACCTGTTTTATTAATATTGAGGGGTAGTAGCACTAGAGATGGAATGTACTACTATGTTGTAAGTGGCTCATAACTGTCATCTCAGGATGATTGTAACTCTCAGTGCTGGTCGTTTTGGAGCTGAGACAGGACGTCATACTGGGGCGGATTTTCCGTCTGTTTTTGTAATACCCGCGAGCGATATTATTCATGAAACTACCTCACTGCGTGTGTAACTTGTCTTAATTCCTTCAGTGAAGGCCCAAGGTAATTTATTTTTACGGAAAGTGATTCATAATCCTGAAACAATAGGCCACAGTCAAAAAGTAGCTGCTCTCCTGGCCAGCTATTATATTTACAAACAACGAATGCTATAACTCGCCCAGTAGGTGGCACTCTAGTCATTCCACATAAAGCGAGGTCACAGGTTTACAATAGCGCCTTTTGACAACGAATAACAGTGTCATATCCTCCTCCACATTAGCTTATGAATTAGTGTTGAGTTATGAGGAGGGATTTAGTATTTGTCCTCAAGTTAGGACAGCCAAGTTCAGAATCTAATAAAGCTACAGTAAGGCTACACATGGTTTTTGCATTGCAGGTCTACATTTTGGATACATTTAATGCATGTTAGCCAAATTGTTCTTAAGTGAGACCATGCTGTAATACTCATCAACACTTTGCAGACTAGTAAAAAGTGTTAATATCTATGAGAGGATGTTTATTGTATGTGGTATCTGTAAATCATAATATGTAATTCATTTAGCTGCACTACTCTTTCAGACAGGTAGTGTTACGCTTCTTTTCGAAGAGACCATAAGAGGAAATTAAAAAGCCTGTCTAGACACCAGCGGTTGAGGGTCGAGTCAAGAGCATGGAGGGTAATCAGAAGGTCATGGTCAAAGTTCAAACAGAGCCGATGAAATGGAGACTTCAGAGAGGACAACATTTGCTAGATACAGCACAAAGAGAGTTCATTCATATATGACACACATAATAAAACTTTATTATCATGACTGGAACGACAGAAATATTGTCATTTGTACCATTTCTGAGTTGGATCTCCATATAGAAATCTTAAGAAGACAGTCTTGACAGGTTTAAAGAAAAGAAAGGTTTTCATAAATGGTGAAACCTAAACCGTGATATAAAACAAATCAAGATCAAAACGTTTTTTTTTTTTTTATCATTTGTAACAACACTAGAACTTCACTCACATAGGGATAAAATGAAATGTTGATTGACCTCATTTAACTGTTATACCAAACTGTCTATACTGTGTTCATAGGCTATATATACATGTATAACACAGCAAGTCAGACAATAAGGATAGAGAGACAAATAATTTACATCATACAGTAGTCCGTTATGGCAAGTCACATTCATAGTCATCTTCACTACATAGAAACATACAGGCCCACACTGAATCTGCGTCTGCTGTTCACAGTCTCACACATTCTTTCTCTCTCTCTATATAGTATATTTTGTGTGTGCATATGCAGAATTACATATATATGCATGTGTGTGTATTAGGGCTACACAATTATGACAAAAATCATAATTGCCGATTATTGCCTTGAAATTGTAATTGCGATTATTAATTACGATTATCACAATTTACACTGAATGATGTTTATACCATTGTTTGATGCAACTGCATGCTGTATTTTTATATGAAAATAAACAAGCTGAAAACACTAACTGAAAAACTTTTAGTACTTTTCTATAGTATTAAGCCTCAAATGTCAACTATACATCGGATTGGTTTCTTCTTTTAATTATAAAAAAATTAAAAATATAAATGGTATTATAGTGTTATACTAAAACTAAAATCAAAACAATGGAAAAACCCTAAAGATAACATGTAGAAAGAAAAAAAAAATAACAAGTGGACTTTGAACGATTACATAATTGTGGCATTCATAATTGTAATCACGATTAGAAATACAATTAATTGTGCAGCCCTAGTGTGTAAGTGTGTGTATATATATATATATATAGATATATATAAATTGTAAATTTATAAACACGTACAATCAATCAATCAATCTATCTATCTATCTATCTATCTATCTATCTATCTGTGTGCAAATATATACTTTTAATAATTAAAATATGTTAAATATAAAAAGCATATATTTATAATATCTCTATAGATATATGCATGTGTAGCCTATGCACTCAATCAGTTGTGAAAATGTGAAAAAGCTGCGCCGATTCCATGTGAACCTTGTAGTATGTTCACTTTGACACTAAACTTAAGCAGATTATATAAAAATATAGAACTACGGAAGAAATCTTGTCAGAAAGATTCAAATGCCAGGACAGAAAACAATCATCTGAACACAAGTAAACAAAACAGAATCAGATCGTTCATATCGGTCTGAATCAGACGTATAGGCCTCACAAGAACATTGACAGATTCGACGTTCCTCAAAACATCACGTGAGTCCAGTGTTCTCCTGAAAACTTAATTATGCTGCGCTCAGTTCATAGTATGAAGGCATGCACAACGTTTTATTACACTTTTCACAGAAAATAAATTGGTCAATGTACAGTACGCTCAGGTAACGTTGGAGAACACAAGTTGAGACATCTTGAAGTTGTTTGAAAGCATCTGCCAATAGCATGAATGAATCAGATGCCAACAGCAGTGGAGTCACAATCTCTGTCCCAGGAGATCAGGACCATCTTATGCTCGACTGGAGAACCTTAACTCCATAGGTCAAGGCTCATCATAATCTATTTACAGCGATTAAGGGAGTGTCCGTGTCTTTTAAGTCTTTCACAGTGTCCTTGGGCCGCTTTCTTCCTCCTTTAATGATAAAAGCCGCCCCTGGCAGCCAGTCCAGTGTCTTTCATGAACAGCAATGGCTTTTTTGTTGTTCTCCTGTCTCTCCCTCCCTCTGTCTGGTGTCTTTGTCTCTCAGGTGCAGCAGTCACGGTCCAGGTTACTCTGAGAGGAGATGAGAGAGGGGTAGGGCGTCATCTTATCGATGTTGACGTAGGTGGTGTTAAGGAGGATGTAGTGCTCGCCGCTGAAGCTGGAGAAAATGGCAGCGATGCGGGACACGAGCTCTGAGAAGGTGGGCCGGCGCTCGGGTTTAGGGTGCCAACACTCAATCATGACATTATATCTACAAAGAAAAGAGAAAAAAACGTAAGGAAAATCTAAATTCTTAATAAAAGTTCTTGGTCTTATTGTGCAGGATTCATCTGCACACATTTTTCCAAGCAAAAAAAGTTTTCAAATGTCATTAATTATTTAATGTTCATGGCATTAATAGAAGCAAAATACTTTAACATTAGGGGTTCATTTATACAATTAGCAAACAACATTAATAATGTTACAGCCCACTTTGCACAATCTAATCAAATCCCACTAGATATAATGAAGCCCCACCCTGCATTAATATAAACAGAATACTCTTTGTTTCAATTTAAAAGGTGCATTTAAAAATGAGTTGAATATATATATTCTTTCATCGTTACATTTAACTAATATGTTAAACATGAATTAAATAGTTTTTAAATGTCTTTATTTGGCAATTTGATTTTTTTCATTTTACTGGTACATTTAGCTTTGTTTTTAAACGAAATAAAAACAATATTGTTCAAAAGTCTGAAGTCAGCAGAGATTTTTAAACACACACATATATATATATATATATAAAATATTATATTTATTAAAATATAATTTATTTTATAAAAAAACTTACTGACCCCAAACTTTTGAACATTAGTGTAGTTTTAAATATTTATATTTATTTGTCAGTTAATTTTGATTCATTTTGAGCTAAGAATCAACTGCTTTGCCAACTGCTTTGGCAGTTCAAGACACCTTTGCCTTGAAATTTATAAACTTCGGTGCAATCTTTCATCGCATTTCAGAATGACTTTCCATTGTTTGTCCTGCAATAGTCTGCTGAGCAGAGGCACGAAGACATGGGAGGACTGGCTCTTTGTGCCGTCCATGAAGGAAGGGAGTTCACCAAGGCTGCATTTATTTGATCAAAAATACAGTAAAAACAGTAATATCATGAAATATTACTACAATGTAACATACCTGTTTTCTTCTTTAATATATTTTAAAATGTAATTTATTCCTGTGATGCAAAGCTGAATTTTCAGCAGCCATT
>NW_015552598.1:839503-840828 GCF_001515605.1 Sinocyclocheilus anshuiensis | reverse complement strand
ACACACACACACACACACACACACACACACACACACACACACACATATATATATATATATATAAAATATTATATTTATTAAAATATAATTTATTTTATAAAAAAACTTACTGACCCCAAACTTTTGAACATTAGTGTAGTTTTAAATATTTATATTTATTTGTCAGTTAATTTTGATTCATTTTGAGCTAAGAATCAACTGCTTTGCCAACTGCTTTGGCAGTTCAAGACACCTTTGCCTTGAAATTTATAAACTTCGGTGCAATCTTTCATCGCATTTCAGAATGACTTTCCATTGTTTGTCCTGCAATAGTCTGCTGAGCAGAGGCACGAAGACATGGGAGGACTGGCTCTTTGTGCCGTCCATGAAGGAAGGGAGTGATGACCCACATATCTCTATTCAGATCAGCGGCTGGATATTAGACGGCAGCATGTGAAGAATGTTTGGAGGTTGACTCATATCATACAGGCAGGGTGGGGAGTCGATGTGTGCCGAGCTCAGGTAGTCATGCAGAGCTGAGTTGGCCAAGAGTTTTGATGAACTACTACTGCTTGACTGAATCTGCGGGTGGTTAACAATGGCTCTCTGTTTTACGCTTGTGTTGATGCACTCCCCCTTTGGAGTGCCGTACGTTGGTCATAATGAAGGACCAAGTGTGTGTCATGAGGGTGTGTGTGTGCACTTACAGTGCGTCTGGGCAGAACTCTGGCTGTAACAGTCTTCGTCCTTGCAGGAGGAAGATAGTGATGTCGAAGGAGTTCACATCGGAGTAAGGCGGGGCGCCCCGGGTCATGAGTTCCCACAGCAACACGCCGAACGACCACTGTGTGAAGACAGTGAGTTATGAGGAGGGCAAGTGAGCACCTATCAAAACAAGTGAACTTTGGGTGGCTCCAACACTGTCATTTGATGGAGGCCAACAAAAAGGGAAACAAAGCACAGGAAAGCTGAACTCATAAATCCACTTAAGGGAACAGTCAGGTCAGTATTTGGGAAAATGAGAAATTATTTTCCCCTGAAGTGGCCACGAGTAGTCATCTATTTTATTTGAAACGTAGGTAGGTTAGAAAACAGGACGTGACACACCTTGAGCCCTGACTTGTGTGTGCATGCATGAGTCAGTGTGATAGAGAAACATTTCTGCACAAATCTTGTCAAAGTGACCCAGAGACCACAAGTTGTTTAAAGACTGGATAGCTTTTGAAATATTGCCATCAGAAGAACTGAACCAAACTAAAATATCAAAGTAAAACTTCATTGTACTGCAGTAAGCTACCTACTAGGGCTGCACGATAAATTGCATGCGATATTTAATGCGCATCTTG
>NW_015552598.1:832798-839222 GCF_001515605.1 Sinocyclocheilus anshuiensis | reverse complement strand
AGCCGGTTCTGTAATCAGCGGTAAATCTCCATCACGTGCGTGCTTTCACATTGAGCAGCATTAACTTAATTTAGCAAAAAATCGCGCGAATATGAACGTGGTTTTGCGCAGCTCGTCAGTGAACAACGGCTCTGTGTAGTTAATGCTGCTCAATGTGAAAGCACGCACGTGATGGAGATTTACCGCTGATTACAGAACCGGCTTTCTGACAAGATGCGCATTAAATATCGCATGCGATTTATCGTGCAGCCCTACTACCTACATAGTCTGCATTTTGGGGGATCATGGATGCACTGTGATTTGATTTAGTGCATATGATGCCCAAAATTGATATTCGAGTTTGATTTAAACACTCAAGCATCCTTTTGATATCCAAAAATATTAGGTTTGTTCATTTAAACTGCTTATAAAGCCCAAAAATATTCAATTTGGTCATTTAAACACCTTACTTTTGAAACAGCATAACATTTTTATCGTCCATTTTTTGTTCGTTCATCTTCGGAACACAAATTAAGATATTTTTGATGAAATCTGAGAGCTTCCTACCTTTCTGGGCCTTGAACATCATAGTTACTTTCCAGTGGGTTAGAAAGCTCTCCGATTTCATCAAAAAGATCTTAATTTGTGTTCCAAAGATGAACAGAGGGAACAGAGGTCTTACGGGTTTGGAATGACATGAGGGTGAGTAATTAATGACAGACGTTTCATTTTTGGGTGAACTATCCCTTTAAGGATGCCACTACAAACTGAGATTGTGATTGAGATACTCACCACATCAGATTTGGTGGTGAACTTATGTGTCTGCAGACTTTCTAATGCCATCCATTTGACGGGCAGCTTGACCCCGTGCTTGTTGTGCACGCTGTAGTATTCTTTATCATACACGTCTCTGGCCAGGCCAAAATCAGCCACCTTTACTGTGTAGCTCTCATCCAACCTGAAAGATACAAAATACAAATATTTGATCTAAGTCATTCATTTAAGAATATAAACACCCTAATGCAAGTCACATGCCCCTTAAAACATTTAATTTAGGGCACGAGTGCTCCTAAACAAAGAAGTAAGTGCCCTGAACATACTGTACGATACTTCAAAACACTGTTGGTAATTTGTTGAAAAACTCACATGCAGTTTCTGGCCGCAAGGTCTCTGTGTACAAACTTCTTGCTGGCGAGATATTCCATTCCTTTAGCCACCTGCAGCCCAAAACCCATCAGGTCCTTCACTGTGGGGTTCTGTGGGAACGAAAACAAGCACTCCATTTAAAAACAACAACGATAAAAACAACACAAGGCACTGCCACCTGTTTAATTAAATTTTTATCATCTTTATTATGTTTTTATTAGCTATGGAGCTATAGTCACTGAAGTTGAAGGCATTAAATGCCAGATTTACTTAACAGGTCAAATTAGCGCCAGAGCACAATTCCAAAACAATTCCGATGGGCGCAGAAATCTCTGCGGGGGATTTACTGACAATATGCAAATTAAAAAACACAGAAGCAACAACTAATTTACATATCGACCAACGCAATATACCAAGTACAGCGCAAACTAGCGTAGTCGCAAATAAGCAGAGCCGATTCTCATCAGGTGCGGGTGATTAATTAAATTAAATTAAATAAAAATTGGTCGTTAAATAATGACGCAAATACCAGTAACTTGATAAGCGCAAATGTTAGTAAATTGCATTGCGTTATTCATTTTAATACTCTCCTCCCATAAATTTTGCGTTTGAAAGGGAAACTCCAACAAATGCATATTCAATAAGGTCAGGCGCAAAAATAACTGTGTCCACGCCTTTTCAGCGCTAATTCTTCACTGCGCATCTTTAGTAAATCCTAACAGTACTATTTTAACGCCTAAAGATGGTTTGTGCTGGTGCAAGCTGTTAGTAAATCTGGCCCTATGATGCTGCCACCACATACGTGAGCTTCATCTCTGATGAAGTTGCGCAGATCTCCGTGCTTCATGTACGGCAACACGACGAGAGGCGAGCCTTCGCTGGGCAGGCAGATTCCCAGCAGAGAGAGTACATTAGGATGGCTGAAATCTTTCATGATGATGCCCTCCTTCAGGAACTGGGACACCTCCTCTATATCGGTGATTCCTGCCACATAAATGCACAATAACAGAAGTTCAAAGATCACCACAATGGTTTTTGGTATCACCCCCAGATTAGATTTACACATGCAAAATGACTCTTTTAAAATCTATCCTGCTATACGTTTTCTGAGTTAGCAGTAAACCTGCCAAATTGTCAGTGAACCATTCACCACGACTTATAAATTATCCCCAACACTATCAAGTGTTTTATCACACACAGCCTGATATTTCAGCCGGGAGGTTTTGGAGCGGAGACTTAATCAGCTGTGACACCGTTACTAGCTGAGCTCTGAGATTTTGTTGGTCCTGCCATTTTAGCTGCGCCTCCCTTAATCTTGTTGGTGGAGCTTTCACATTTTGAGGAGATTAAACAGATGTTTAACCTTTCACTAAGAGAAAGAGAGGCTTATGGGTACACAAAAAAGAAAAGGCCTGTGTGTACATGTCTTACAGTAGACTGATCCTGAGCGATGAAGCATCCTACGCTACACTGACTGCTGTCAGAGTAGCTTAGGATCCTCAAAAGATTAACACTGATCTGGGAACAGCCCTACAGTAGTCAATCAATTCTTCATTATTTATTCATAACAATTTTATGATTCTTTGTTGTGATTAATATATGAATGCACCAGGGTTATTATAGTCTACCAAAACCACAGAAACAAAATGAAATAAATTAAATTAAAGTTTTTTTAATATATATTTTATTTAAGCTAGTTTTATTTATTTTGCCTTGATGTACTAAAATAACTTGAATCTGAAATGAAATGAATAAAAACTACATAGACATGTTTTAAAAGCCAAAAACTACATAAAATTAAAATGTCAAAAACATACAACAAAATGACAACTTTTACTAAAATGAAAATGAAAACGGAAAATATAAAAATAAAAACTAATGTAAAATATTAATAAAAACTGAAATGCACAACAAAAACAGCCCTTTGTCAAAAAGATTATGTAAAACATGATACATTGAGAGTCTAGTTAAACAACAGTTCCTGTTGAAAACTGAGACAGGAAAACAAAGCTCGGGTCATAAATCTAAAAGCTCTCAGTGACATGACGTGATTAGAGGCATCTCTAATGCGATATGGCTGCATTCATCATCATCATCTTCATCACAAGGCCCTATTAAAACAGCCTCAACAGTCATATGTCATATTTCAGTAAAGAGATGTCAAACTGTGCTCAGAATGGATTCATAACTTATGGGTGGAATAATTATGTAGACTAGAGGGGATCCTAAATGCATTTTAACATTTTCTGTAGGATTTAATAGTTTCAATGACTTTTAGGCAGATAGGGCCACTCAATACCACGTTATAGCAGTTTTATCATGTTGAAGGGGTGTTAGGCACAACGAATGCCTAAAACCCTCATGAACATGACTGAATGTGGTTCATCCAGTCAGATTTTAGAGCTTCGGCTCTCTGTGCTTGCAACTGTACCACCTCAACACTCATGTTGTCAAACTCACGGTTTAAGGACTTGACGGCACAGTGCTGCTTCTGGCCATCTGGTTCGAGCAGGGTTCCATGGAACACGCAGCCAAAGTGCCCTGGTGCACACAAAGACAGGAAAAGATGCAGAGATTATTAGCACATCAATCTATCAAAGTGCTTTATGCCAGAGCGGAGTGTGGGCATAGCAGTTGCACATCACATCAAGTCCAAAAGCAAAAACAATGTAGTGTGAATATATTGTGCTAGGACTACAATTGATATGTTGCTCTCAAACTTTCTCCCTCTGAGTCTCCCTGTCTCACACAGTAGGATACTTTTTTAATTACAGGAAGTGACATATGTATGAGGTTCATTTAAGTTCAATTCAGTACCATTTTCCACTGTACATTTGCTTTTTTGGAAATGTCGCAAGCCAGACTCAAACTCGCATTGCTGGTGATACACTACTGTCAATTTAATAACATGTGAACAGTAAAGACATTTATAATAGATTTCTATTTAAAATAAATGTTGCTTGTTTTTTCTTTCCATTCATCAAAAAAATCCTGAAAAATATTCAGGATTTTGATCAGTAAATCAGCATACTAGAATGATTTCTGAAGTGTAAAATGTAATATTGTATTCACTATATTGTAACTTTTTGATCAAATAAATGCAGCCTTGGTGAGCGTAAGAGACTTCTTTCAAAAACGTTTCTTTTGAAACTATGGAAACTGCTACTGTATAGTTTGAAAATTGAAAAATGTGAAATATAATTCTTCTTTCCAATCCCCAAGATTTGAGATACAGTGTAATTCATGTCTGTCGCACAAATAATGTGCAACGAGTTGCACGGCAAAGTTTAATAATTAGTGCTTTATTGAAATCTGACCCTATGTATAAGCTACAATAATAGTGAGACTGTGCAAAACAGACACATAAAAAATAATTGTGAGAATACTGTGAAATACGATCTCAAACAAGGCATCTGGAGTGCAGCGTGGTGTGTAACTAAAAGATTAACCAATTACAAGTGTCTGGGCAGGGTATTCTCTCTAATGAGGGCATGGAGAATAGAGGGCAAGAGAGAGTTGGGGTGTTGTGTTGAAATAATAGAGCGTGGAGTGCTGTAATCTCTCTCCAGCTCTGCTATCACGTCTTCCCACATGGCAGCAGAGTCAGATTACCGGCACGGAGCCCTGAGACGGCCCAACAATGAGCCTGGAATTTAACACGGGAACAAATCACCACACATGCCACCCCGAGCACTCCAAAATACTCACATACACGCAGAGCCTCTTCCTCTTGCTCTATAAATCGCATTGTGTCACATGCACAAACACAGGCATACACACACACACACACAGGACTTGGTTTTCCCACAGGGGTGGTGGGTTTTAGGAGTACTGTGCAGGGGTTTGGGGAGGACTGGAGACAGTGAATCTGATACACACGTTCACACCCCCACTTCTGTAGTACAATGAGAAGACGGGCAATTTACCGTTCAAATGTCCAACCTGCCGGGCTGATTGTCACCGTTTAACCTGTTAACTTTAACCACGTCTGAAACTGATTCCCTCTGCTAAATCCCTCATTTGAGATATTGGATTTCTTGTAATGCAGTTTTTTGGCAAGTCTTTGTTGCCAAATATGTTTGCAAGTTACAGTAACAGTACAAAGAGACTAGATTTTTGGATCAATGACAAATAAAAGTCCAAGATAAAGGAAAAATCTAGTTTAAATAGTGTGTTTTTTAACTGAGACTCACTGATGACACAGGGACAGCTGACCTCTCTATAATATCTTGTCTTATGTTATTTTTTCTTAATGGTGGTTGCACCACATGACTTTTTTTGGCAGAATTTTTTTTATTAAAAACTAGGGATGCCCCCTAATAGTCAACTAATTGTTAGTCAACCAGAAGAGGCTTGGTCGACCAAAATTGTATTAGTCGCAAAAAAAAAATCCACAGGCGTAGTCATGCAGTCCGTGACGGACAGATCGTTAACGGCTAGTCTATAGTAATACAGTACATCGGGCAGGACATCCAAACGCTCGACAATCATTCATCGACCTCAAATATGGCTTATCATCTGAAATATGTAAGTATTAGCAACTTTACATGGCCGCTTCATCTAATGTTAACCTAGAAAAATGTGCGCTATTGAAGTGTGGAAGCTGAATAGTAGCACTCACTGCAGGACAGATGGAGGCGCCGGTGCGCTCACTTGCTCTTAAAATACTCCGGAATTTTGGTCATACAGATAAAAGTAATACATCTTTCAAATTTGTAAAGACTCTACGTTTATTTGTGTGGACTCACAATAACAACAAAATGCGCTTTTGTAAAATAATGAAAGCAAACAGGATGCGCTTTCTGTCGTCTCGGTCTGTGAACTTGAGCACGAAACTCCATGTATATCTTTACCTTACAGACATTAAAAATATATCTATAGAGAGTGAAATGCCTACTTTCAAATGAACCAATTCAAATGGAAAACAAATATTCTCAGATTATGTAATCCATATGAAACATGCATACAGGCGCATCCACTACTGCGGAGATGACGAGTCAGTGTCGCCAACTTCATCTCTTAAACCGAAAACAAAGAAAGAACTTGTTTATCAGGGAATTATTAAAATGTTAATGCAGTCTCCTTACTGTTTTTCCCTGACACATTCATAATAATCATTACTTCTGCCGGTGAGTTGTGGCAAGCTTTATGCATTTGCTTGAGCGCTTATTAGGCTATGCAGGCAATTAAAGGCTCATTACAATGATTTAAATTGTTTATTAATAAATGTGCGATTAGTCGACTAATGCTTAAAATGAACGACTACTAGTCGACCAGAAAAATCCTTAGTCGAGGGCAG
>NW_015552598.1:827337-832664 GCF_001515605.1 Sinocyclocheilus anshuiensis | reverse complement strand
TATTTTTTTATATTTGTTTAATGGCATCTTTTTTTTTATGACTGAAGGCCAATATCAATGATACCAATACTTATTTCTCTATAAAATTGCCCCCCCCCCCTAATATTTAACCATTGACTACCCATTCAACATTACAGTATAACTGAGAGCTATCAATTTTAACATTTATTAGACTTTAAAAAATAACTTCTAATTTAAGTGAACTTTAAACAATCTTCACATAAACCCATTATAATAAATGTCATATTTACCTGTGCCCTTCAGCAGAAATATACAGAAATCGAAATTGAAGTTGAAGTTACTAAACACTAAATTCTAAATTAAAAATAGATTATTTCTTAAAGCTATAAAAGTTATTTTTTCCTCTTTTTTTTCTTTGTCCTTTGATAAATAGACATCACAGCAGCTGGTTATTTGGTTGTTTTGGCTGTTATTTCTTTAAGAGCTGCCACTGCTGATCGTGACGTGGATCTGAAACGCATCATATTTTCTCTCAACTCTTTTTACCTTTTCTGATCCACTTCAGGTCTTAAAGTCTCTATTAATAAGCTGACTAGTTAAATCGGGTGTGTTAGATGAGTGAGACAGTGCTGGGCTGCTCCAGGACAGTTTTGAAAACCATTTCAGAGACATGTTCTTAAATGTGACTCATATAAAATATATTACATGCATGCACAGTTTTAAGGCAGCTTTATATTATATATATATATTTTTTATTTGGCTTATTTTTATTTCTACAAAAATTATAACACTATTCCAAGCAACTCAATAAGGTCTTCCTTGTTTTAAGAAACCCTTGTTAAAAGAATTCAATTCAATTCTTTTCATTCTTCTTTTTTCTTCATTTAGATGTCAGTACATTTGTATCACACTGGCAATCTTTAATTAGACCCCTACAAAACATGAATTTTGAGATGAATTTTAAATTAATCATAGTATTTATGTGTGAAAGTCATTTTATGCATGATTTTTTTTTTATTAATTATTCAAAATAAAGTATGGTAATACTGGTGCTTGCTAAGATACACAAACACCTTTATTTTGTAAAGTACACTGCTTAACAGTTTGGGTTCAGTAAGATTCTCTTTTTAAAATAATAATTAATACTTAATTTAATAATTTAATAATTAATAATTTATTCAGCAAGGATGCATTTCATTTATCAAAAGTGACAGTAAAGACAGTTATAATGTTACAAAAAAGTTTTTATTTCAAATTAATGCTGTTCTTTTGACATTTTTTAGAATCCCCAAAAATGTATCATGGTATTCACAAAAATATGAAGCAGCACAACTATTTTCAAAATTGATAATGATAATAATAATAATAATAATATATATTACGCAAAACTTTGAACGGTAGTGCATGTCATGACAATGACCAGATTTCTGTGTCCCCTCACCTCTCCCAATGATCTCATTCACATGTAGGAGCAGATCTTCCCGGGCGATGACCACGTGTTGCACTTCCTTCAGCAGCTCTGGATGGAGGCTGCCCAGATCTATAAGTGCATTAGAGGGCAACAGTGGAGACGCCAGGTCCCCTTCCATCGGCCCGAGCATAGGGGACAGATCCACATGGGCATGAGCGTAGAGATGAGGCCGGCAGGACTCGGCCTGAGACAGAGGCAAGTTTTGGTCTGCAAGGCAATAGGGTCGAGAGGTCAAAAGTCAATGACTTGTTCTCTGAGGCCTGGGGTCACCTGAACAAAGCAGGGAAAGTCTGGGAGGCAGAGTCATTACACCAACTACAAAGAGCTGAGGAAATTCTAAACCCGGCTATACAGATGAGAGGGGATTTTTTTTCGTCTTTTCAGACAAAAAAAGGAGGCAGAGGCAAAGCAAGAGAGCATGCAATGTCTTCAGAGAGAGAGCGGAGGGTAAGGTCAGAAAGCGTATGTGTTTGGAGAACTGGAAAAAAGCTGCCTGTCAGAAATGATCTAAGACCAGTCTTCCCAATCCAGAGAAAAGGAGTAAAGCTGGTCTGAGATCAGCAGAGAAGGCAAACCTCCACCAGCGGTGTGTTTTGAGCGAGAGGCAGCGAAGCATGAGAACATACCCTCAAGCAAAGTGGTTCTATAGTCCACCGACTCGTGAGAGACCATTTCATTAGTCGGACTGACACTCCTCGCGTTTGCCAACATGTCCAAGTGCGGAATGTGAGCCCGGCCGTCATACCAAACCATAGCCTTAGCTAAATCTACAACCAGAGAGAGACAGAGGGTGAGAGAGAGACCAAGGACAGGTGAGAGAAAAAAAGGGACAGATCGCTCCACCACAGACTTCAACTCCCACAAACAACCCAGAAACAGCTCTCTTTCTTTATCTCACTCTTTCATTCCATTCAAATTAATTTAAACAACCATCAGCAATTTCAATGCTGGAATCACTACAGTGACCCCTGAACATAAAGCAAGCTATGCTATTACTGCAAAAAAATTATAATAATAATTTTCTTAATCTGTATTTTTGTTGACAAGTTGTTGTCTGCTTCTTTCAGAAAAATACATAAACATCCTTAAAGCAAGATACATTTAAAACGGCAAACTTGTTCTCAGAGAATAAAAAAAAAATCTTTTTGTTAGATTTATACACAAAATTTTGCCAAAATAAATAAATAAATTCTTTTTTTTTTTTTTACTTGCATTAAGTAAATGTATATACTTTTATTTTTAGGTTTAAGATTTCTTTCTGGAAAACAAGATCATTTTTTTTTTTTGTAGGGCAGACATCCAAAACTGATTTGACTTATAAAGTCTTCCAGTTTGGATTTTATTTCATTTTATTTTTTTATGTAAATGCTCTTTAGTTATACAAATGATGTGTAACATCTGTGTGCAAAGTGTCGCTTATTTAACTTGAAAAGCCGCCGGAGTCATCAAAGACTGCTAATAGCTTATATAAAGCACACATACATTAAAGGCTGCACAAGAAAACGCAAAGTCACATACCATCAATATGCTTCTTCCTTTTGATCCAAACAAAGACTGCGATCAGGAGCAGTAGAAGGATGGACACACACACTCCTCCTGTGATCAGTATCCTGTAGTCCTGGTCTTGAGCCAATAACACTCGACCTAGGATCACAGATGATGTGGCCTGCTTCCACTACAATGGATACACAAATTACTTTGTTATTTTCAGTAAATATCAGTGACCAAATAGCATCTAATTTTGCAATTATATAGATTTTTTTATATAATTATTTTGGCAAATATTTTAAATAATACATACATTATACAAAAGAAAAAAATTTAAGCATCCTCTTTTAGTACAATTTTTTAGCATCTGTTGGCATAATTGGCAGAAATATTAGAAGAAAATATTATCACAGATAAAGGCAAGCACACATGCAAAACTACAAGCAGGGAATCTCAATGCCATCACATCTGTGGCACATTTGCTTCAGATTTCATACACGGCGAAGTGTTTACATTTGAACCTCCAACATCACAACAATCCATCTAGAAACATCCTCAGGGAGCGTTTATGATCAGAGAGAGGGCTTCACTGGTCATAAAGCAGCATGGCAAAATGAAATACACACATCCACTGCAGGCAGGAGGGGAAATTGGATCAGAGATAGAGCCTCTCTTATGTGGTGCAGTATTATTGAGTTTGGGCTGAGATGAGTTTTACCACACCGTATTGTGATGGGGTCAGATTAGAGCATCGTGTCACATGCACCCTGTCCGTCTCTCCCTGACAGATAAGCACTTTATGCTGAGGCCAACGTTTCCTTGATCTTTGCACCAATCATATCAGACTGTCTGGGGCCAGAATGAGGCACAGAAATATTTTTTAATGCTCTTGTTGAGCTAATGGTGAGCAGAAAGGAAATACAAAGACGGCATCTTATCAGGTGGAGCCTGATATATAAAAATTACAATATGAACACCTTTGAGGAAATTAAACTAATCCTCATTTCCAAGAGGAATATGTGTTCAGGAGCTAATCTGGCAACCCAGAGGCCTTTGCTAAGATCAGAAATAGCTCATGTTTGGTATTTTGAGAGTCTGCTGGAACAAGCAGGGCAGAGCTGGCTGGCTGACGAGTGGCTCTTATGCAGGCCGGTCTGGACTGGAGTGGTCTGAAGTGGAGGAGAGAATGCAAGAGTCTCGTACCTCCACCTCCAGCTCTTTGGCGGCGGACTGGAGCTCCATGGGTACGGTGCATTCGAGCGTGTTGCCCACCAAAGTGACGCTCTCACAGGTCCGGTTCGAAACTCTCAGCACCTCACCATTTTTCACCGCCTCCTGATTCACAGGGGGGACCTGCAGGGGGAAATGAGAGAAAAAAAAAGGTTTAAATTGCTGTCTTTAAATTGCCCCATGACTGAGTGTGTATATGGGGCGTATAGATTGCGCAGCGTCTACCCCTCTAAACCCAGCCAGCTCTGGTGTACAGAGCAGAGCAGAAGGCAATAAAGACAGTGATCGCATTCCTCACATGACAGCCTGGGCTTTACAGATTGGACACACTTCACTCCTGCACCTGTTACCATACAGCACCGGCCAGCCTGAGAGCCAATGCGAACAGACGCACATACACTTACACTTAAGACCCAGCTCCCTGAGGAGATCACAGCCATTCACAAAATGAATTTTTTGCTCAAAAAAAAAAAAAGTAAAGTAAAATAAAATTATATATATAATATGATTTTATATAATTACAAATATAATAATAAAAGAAATTACTACATAAAGAGCAAACGTCCAGGCAAAGTATCCAATACAATTTTTACACACATACACATACCAGCACACACACACACATATGTGACCATGGACCACAAAATCAGTCATAAGGGTCAAGTTTTTGAAATTGAGATTTATATACAATCGTCTGAAAGCTGAATAAATAAGCTTTCCATTGATGTATGGTTTGTTGGGATAGGACAATATTTGGCTGAGATACATTTAAAATACTATTTGAAAATCTGGAATCTGAGGGTGCCAAAAAATCAAAATATTGAGAAAATCACCTTTAAAGTTGTCCAAATGAAGTTCTTAGCAGTGCATATTAGGCTACTTATCAAAAATTTAGTTTTTGATATATTTACGGTAGGAATTTAGGAAACTTACTAAATATCTTCATGGAACATGATCTTTACCTAATATCCTAATGTTTTTTGTCATAAAAGAAAAATCGATAATTTCGACCCATATTGTTCGGTATTGTTGGATATATATATATATATATATATATTAGTGCTGTCAAACGATTAATCGCATCTAAAATAAAAGTTTTTGTTTACATAATATATGTGTGTGTACTGTGTATATTTATTATGTATATATAAAGACACACACATACAGCATATAAACA
>NW_015552598.1:822284-827298 GCF_001515605.1 Sinocyclocheilus anshuiensis | reverse complement strand
TGTGTGTGTGTGTTGTGTGTGTGTGTGTGTGTGTGTGTGTGTGTAAAATATAATAAATAATACATTGATAAATAAATGATTTCATTTTAATTTTAAATAATATGATTTTGTATAATTAAAATAATAATAAAAAAAAAACATATATAAAAAAACTAAACTTACAAAAAAGCAAACTTCCAGGCAAACTCTCCATTGGCACCAGTAACACTCACAATCTCTGACATTTTGATAAACCCCTTGAGCGTCAGCAGTGCTGCCAAGTGCAATTTTATTTCCCTAAAGAAGGCCTTAAGTATCAAGCTGCAAAATCTAAACAAACAGACTGCATGGGAATGAAAGTGCATGATCTGAGTGATAGGGCAGTTTAATGACAATTAAGCTAAACTGAGCCTGCTGTTGTGCCCATTATTGAATATATAGTGGCTTTAAATGAGACTGAGAGGTACACAAAGCTTAGTGTGTCTGTGTGTGCGTATCGTCCCGAGAGGGGTAAAGAGGGATTTGATGCTGAGGTCTCGCATGGGAAGAAAAAGTGGACTCTCACGCGACCCCTCTCACCCCTCCTCTTCACAACAGCTGCGTTTGACTATTGAGTGGCAGTTTCAGGAAAAAAAAGTCTACTCTTATATTTCATTGTTAAAAATGCTGGGTTTTTTCACCAGCCTACCCTCACCAGGGCAAAGGATCTCACAGTCAATGTGTCAGAGGCTGTAACCTTCAGGGGACAAGAACAATGTGAAAGATGGAGGTGCACGATGGGAAACAAACGAAACTTCCTGTTTTGTTTCCTTCCAACTCAGTGAGAAATGTGAATCACTCTGCGTATGCGTGTCTCACCTTAATCTCCAGAATGCTCTTGTTGCCTCTCGGTGTAACTGTGGGCTTCTGAAACTCCTCAAACTTGGGGTCTTCAACATATAGTAGGTCATACTGATCGGTGGAGAAACCATCTAACACGAAGGTCATTTTTGTGGCAACTGGAGGCTGAACACTGAGGCCTTTCAGGGAGGGTGTGATACAAAGGATATTTCGCTTATCCTCATCATGACTGCAGTTCTAGGCACAGAAAAAGACAAACACAAATATTAGCCATCTCTGTCATTACAATTGTGCCAAGTCAATGCTGAGGCATGTTAGATTCTTTTGTGTGGCCAAATCACTTTATCTTTTATTTGTTTAGGAGCACGGCATCTTCATATGTAAGATTTACATTTACATTTAGTCATTTAGCACAGTGAATCTCAACCTTTTGGCATACCGGACCCCAGTCCAATTCAGAACCATCCTCAAGGACCCCCAGAACAAAATTGACTCGTGTCATTTGTGTCTTTGTGAGGGCCAAGTGCAGTCAAGTATAATTCAAGTTAGCTGACTTGTCCAGTATTTGGCCATATCATCAGCTATATTGGATTTTTCTTTCATGGGAACATGTCATGTCAAAATATACAAAATTTATACAAAAATTCATACTTTATACGGACCCCCTGGCCCTGGTTGAGAAACACTGATTTAGCAGACGCTTTTATCCAAAGTGACTTACAAATGAGGACAATAGAAGCAATCAAAACTAACAAAAGAGCAACAATATGTAAGTGCAAATGACAAGTCTCGGTTAGCCTAACGCAGTACACATAGCAAGGTATTTAAAAAAAAAAAATACACTGTGTGTGTGTATATATATATATATATATATATACACACACACACACACACACACACACACACACACACACACACATATATATTAGGGCTGGGTGATATGTCAAAAATATCTTATCGATAATCGCCTTTAAAAATATCGCGATATCCAATAATATCGTCTACGTAAGCCCCACCTCCACCACGCCCCACGCCCGCCGAGACAACATTGCCAGCATGCACCATAAACACACACCATGAGTAATGTCTTGAATAAAACATGCCTATTTTCCGATGTTTCTCTTTCTTTTTGGCATTATCACCTGTGTAGACACATGATGGTAAGTTTAATTTCCTTAATAATAACAATTGCAGCGTTGTTTTTAAACTTGCAGTCAAGCTATAACGTATTTGATATTTATCATGTATGACTAAAATCATGCAGGGATTAAAAACGAATTCTGAGCAAAAACGTGAAGGTTTTTTTTCTTTCTGATAGCCTACTAGTTCGGAGGTCTCTTTTGGCCCGTTTTTAACTAAATAAAAATAACTGCTTTATTTATTTAGAAGCATGGTAATTTAGATTTAATTTTTGTATTGTAATTTTTATTTTATTAATCAAAATACAACGCCCACAAAATAATATTCAGTGTTGGGCTGCCGAATCTCCGAACGCGTGCATGTTGAGGGGCGAGCTGAGATATAGTACTATAATGTCTTCAGCCGTTTGCAACAAAATTTTAGTTTTGTTGCAAATGAATTAAGAATTTATAGTGCTATATATCAGCTTAATTAAACATAATTATATTGTATACACGGTATAAAAAATCTGTAAAAATATTGCACTGAAATGTGTGCTGATAGTGCGTATTTTAATTATACCTGTCATGTTTGTGGTTTTTCATCATTATGCAGTCTGTTTAAACATATTCAGAAACACATGCAGTGCTACTTTTTGTATTTTTCGGTTTAACTTTTATTAAACTGCAAATCAAAATAGAATAGGCCTATACCCTAAATAAGGATAAATTATATTGGAACGCATCTCCAAAATAATCGCACACAGATGCACGTTGCCATTACAGTAGTCAGCGCCAAACAACAGGCAAATAAAATATAAACTGAGGTTACAAAAGTGATTCAGTCAAGATCAGTGAGGGATTTTCTTTTCTTTCGTTCTTTAAATTAACATTAATGACTGGCGGCAGCGGCTGCTGTCAATGCACGGATCAATACACCCTTGTTTTCTTTCTCAGCTCTGTACGTTCACTTAAGCACACACACACACACACACAAGGCTTTAGTATTTAACCAGGGGCCAAGTTTTCTCAGCGGTCATGACTGAGAATATTTAAGTTCAGAGGCTTTCTGATATTTCCATAATTATTTTCATCATAATGAATTTATGAAAACGACAACTTTTGAATACCTTAAAGCCTTCATTTGAAATGTGAAGCAATAAAAAAAAAATCATGCACTACACATTCACTACTGTTCAACAGTTTGGGGTCAAACAGTATTTTGTAGGTTTTTGAAAGAAGTCTTTTTTGTTCACTGCATTTATTTGATCAAAAAATACAGTAAAAACAGTAATACTGTGAAATATTTTTACAATTTAAAATAGCTCTTTTCTATTTTAATATATTTTAAAATGTAATTTATTCTTGTATTGACAATGCTAAATTTTCAGCATCATTAATCCAGTCTTCGGAGATCCTTCACACGATCCTTCAGAAATCATTCTAATATGCTGATTTGCATTTCTTTTTATTATGGATGTTGAAATCATTTGTTTAGTTTACTATTTTTGTTAAAACAGTAGATTTTTGTTCAGGGATCTTCAGGAAAGTTCAAAGGAATAGCATTTATTTGAAATAGAAATGTTTTGTAACATCCTTACTGTCACTTTTGATCACTTTAATGTGCACTTGCTGAATAAAAGTATTAATTTCTGAAAAAAAATCAAATCATATAGACCCCAAACCTTTAAACGGTGTATATAACCTTTTCGAACCAGATGTGAGACCCATGATCTTGCATAGCAAACATCACAAACTATAAGGCCAGTGGACAAGGAGCCTTTGTGAGATTGAAGACCTGACTAAGTGCAATTATGCATGAGTTACAACCCGAAGACTTCACATGCCAGCTGTGGCTCCAGCCCTGCCAGGTCTTGCCACACATCATTTTCATTCCACATTATAACACCACCACAACTGCCCATTTTACAGCAAGCCTGTCATTTGCACGTCACCGCTGTTTAATTAGCTGTCCTCAAGTGAACGTTCCACTTCATAAAGCATAACCCTAGAGCAAGAGACACATTCAAATTGTTCGATGCCATTATTTATGAACATAAGGCATCTGAGTCGCTCTGCTCCAAGACTTCTATCCAGCAAACCTGGGTCTCCCTCTGCACACTTGGCAGGTTAACAATGCTCTAGAGTCTAAAAACAACTTAAAGTCATTCTGACTTCACATAAGTGAGTTAAATCCCGAGTACAGTTTAGGTCACAGTAAATATTTTAAATCTCATAAAAGCGATTGATGTTTCATATTGCCAAAAAGGCAATAAAGGCCATGACCTGGGAGCTTGCATAAAGATCAGACTCTGAAACAAATTTAGAGAGAATGCATGAAGATAAATAACTTTTTAACCAAAAACTGATTGCTATTACTCACTGTTCACTGTAGGCAATATCTTACCTGTCAACATCTTCCCTTCACTCATGTTCTGTGTTGCGCAATATTCCAGATGGGAAACAAAAATACAGCTCCTAAGCATCATCGCCGAGGACAGCGAACTATGAAAAAGTCCATGCAAATGAACACACATCTTGTATATTTGACTAGCAACTCTTTGCATATTTAGAGATCTGAGGACTCATCCGCTGAGACTAGTCAAATAGTTGTAAAGCAGTTTGGCTTGGTGTGCTCCTCAACAAACACAACATTTAATTGTTTAGAATGGATCAAGTATCTCAAAGGGCTTAAAGTGGAAATGAAGCAGTCAGTCAAGTTTACATTATTTAGTAAAATGATTTCCACTTTGATTAAAAAATATATAACAAACATGATTAATGTAACCATTTTAAAGAAAAAAGGTTGTTTTGTTATAGCTTTTAGAGCAAGGGCGCCGCCATCTTGCAGTACCACCGCGTGTGACGTCACGGGGTTGGTTCGCTCTGATGGCCAGTGAAGTAATAGAAGCATTTCTTTACATTTTGAACACACGCTTGTTTTGAAATGGAGGAAGATTACATTGAAAGCACTATTAAGTCCATAATAAGTGCAATTGCCTATCCATTTGAGCCGATACGGCGATGGGACCGAGCAGTATTAGGGGTTGAAGAAACCGCACCGGTAAAGTGCGGAT